>NC_080733.1:6227455-6447455 GCF_019097595.1 Hemibagrus wyckioides | reverse complement strand
TTGGTAAATGAGCCGAGGTTTGAAAGAAGCTTGCGACTATTAAAAGTTAAACTGATTAATTAATAGGTTTTAAACAGGGATTAGTTTAAGCTTCACTTTCGGATTTGGGAACTTATCTCTGATGATCTCTGAAGATACAGGATGACGCACTTTCATAATACTCTTATCCGTCCATCATGTTTTCTCTGACATGCTTGTAATGAAATTCACTGACTCCACCGTTTAGTAAAATCTTGCATTTGGACTGTACTGAGCATTTTCAGTAGACTAAATCATCAAGAATACTGTACCGCACAGTGGGGGCAGTGATGATCCCGATGAAGAGGATTCGACACCAGCTCAGGGGATGAGATGCCTGGAACACGAAGATGTGCTTCAGGAAAAATGTGTTCAGTTCTGTGAGCTGTGGACAAGATTGAAAAGACAAAAAAAAGAATAATACATGGCTACAGAGGAAACATTACACCAAATCAACTTATCAACAATAATCAGCAAATCTGGGGGGAAAAAAAGCTCACAGTCCTATGCTGTAACACACCTGCCAGATGATCATGAAGAGATAAATCCCTGCCACTCTTTGGGAGGAAGATTTGGGGTCAAACCAGCGCACATAGGTCCAACTAGCTGGAGTGAACTGCAGTACAGCACGCTTTAGCTTTCCCGTAGCACTGTGAATGTCCCTGAGCACATGGACACACATGAGAACAATCTAAATTAACACATACAAAGAGGTACACCTGGAGACAAAGGCACACATGGAAACAGGGACACACAGACAGACAGAGACACACACACACACACAGACAGACAGAGACACACACACACACAGACAGACAGAGACACACACACAGACAGACAGACAGACAGACAGACAGACAGAGACACAGACAAAAGGACACACACACACAGACAGAGGGACACACACAGACACACAGACGGAGGGACACACACACACAGACAGAGGGACACATACAGACACACAGACAGAGGGACACACACATACACACACAGACAGAGGGACACACACAGACACACAGACAGAGGGACACATACAGACACACAGACAGAGGGACACACACATACACACACAGACAGAGGGACACACACACACACACACAGACAGAGGGACACACACACACAGACACAGACAGAGGAACACACACACAGACAGAGGGACACACACATACAGACAGACAGAGGGACACACAGACAGACAGAGGGACACACACACACACAGACAGACAGAGGGACACACACACACACAGACAGACAGAGGGACACACACACACACAGACAGACAGAGGGACACACACACACACAGACAGACAGAGGGACACACACACACACAGACAGACAGAGGGACACACACACACACAGACAGAGGGACACACACACACACAGACAGAGGGACACACACACACACACAGACAGAGGGACACACACACATACACGCACACAGACAGAGGGACACACACACACACACACAGACAGAGGGACACACACACACACACAGACAGAGGGACACACACACACACACAGACAGAGGGACACACACAGACACACAGACAGAGGGACACACACATACACACACAGACAGAGGGACACACACACACACAGACAGAGGGACACACACACACACACACACACACACACAGACAGACAGAGGGACACACACACACACAGACAGACAGAGGGACACACACACACACAGACAGACAGAGGGACACACACACACACAGACAGACAGAGGGACACACACACACACAGACAGACAGAGGGACACACACACACACAGACAGACAGAGGGACACACACACACACAGACAGAGGGACACACACACACACAGACAGAGGGACACACACACACACACAGACAGAGGGACACACACACATACACGCACACAGACAGAGGGACACACACACACACACACAGACAGAGGGACACACACACACACACAGACAGAGGGACACACACAGACACACAGACAGAGGGACACACACATACACACACAGACAGAGGGACACACACACACACAGACAGAGGGACACACACACACACACACACACACACACACACACACAGACAGAGGGACACACACACACACAGACAGAGGGACACACACACACACACAGACAGAGGGACACAGACACACAGACAGAGGGACACAGACACACAGACAGAGGGACACACACATACACACAGACAGAGGGACACACACATACACACACAGACAGAGGGACACACACATACACACACAGACAGAGGGACACACACACACACAGACAGAGGGACACACACACACACACACACAGACAGAGGGACACACACACACACAGACAGAGGGACACACACACACAGACAGAGGGACACACACACACAGACAGAGGGACACACACACACACAGACAGAGGGACACACACACACACAGACAGACAGAGGGACACACACACACAGACAGACAGAGGGACACACACACACAGACAGACAGAGGGGGACACACACACACAGACAGACAGAGGGACACACACACACACAGACAGACAGAGGGACACACACACACACAGACAGACAGAGGGACACACACACACACAGACAGACAGAGGGACACACACACACACAGACAGAGGGACACACACACACACAGACAGAGGGACACACACACACACACAGACAGAGGGACACACACACATACACGCACACAGACAGAGGGACACACACACACACACACAGACAGAGGGACACACACACACACACAGACAGAGGGACACACACAGACACACAGACAGAGGGACACACACATACACACACAGACAGAGGGACACACACACACACAGACAGAGGGACACACACACACACACACACACACACACACACACACAGACAGAGGGACACACACACACACAGACAGAGGGACACACACACACACACAGACAGAGGGACACAGACACACAGACAGAGGGACACAGACACACAGACAGAGGGACACACACATACACACAGACAGAGGGACACACACACACACAGACAGAGGGACACACACATACACACACAGACAGAGGGACACACACACACACAGACAGAGGGACACACACACACACACACACAGACAGAGGGACACACACACACACAGACAGAGGGACACACACACACAGACAGAGGGACACACACACACAGACAGAGGGACACACACACACACAGACAGAGGGACACACACACACACAGACAGACAGAGGGACACACACACACAGACAGACAGAGGGACACACACACACAGACAGACAGAGGGGGGCACACACACACAGACAGACAGAGGGACACACACACACACACACACAGACAGAGGGACACACACACACACAGACAGAGGGACACACACACACACAGACAGAGGGACACACACACACACAGACAGAGGGACACACACACACACAGACAGAGGGACACACACACACACAGACAGAGGGACACACACACACACACACAGACAGAGGGACACACACACACACAGACAGAGGGACACACACACACACACACACAGAGGGACACACACACACACAGAGGGACACACACACACACACACACAGAGGGACACACACACACACACACAGACGGAGGAACACACACACACACAGACGGAGGAACACACACACACACACAGACAGAGGAACACACACACACACACACACAGACAGAGGGACACACACACACACACACACACAGACAGAGGGACACACACACACACACAGACAGAGGGACACACACACACACAGACAGAGGGACACACACACACACACACAGACAGAGGGACACACACACACACAGACAGAGGGACACACACACACACAGACAGAGGGACACACACACACACAGACAGAGGGACACACACACACACAGACAGAGGGACACACACACACAGACAGAGGGACACACACACACACAGACAGAGGGACACACACACACACAGACAGAGGGACACACACACACACAGACAGAGGGACACACACACACACAGACACAGACAGAGGGACACACACACACACAGACACAGACAGAGGGACACACACACACACACAGACACAGACAGAGGGACACACACACACACACAGACACAGACAGAGGGACACACACACACACACAGACACAGACAGAGGGACACACACACACACACACACAGACACAGACAGAGGGACACACACACACAGAGACAGAGGGACACACACACACACAGACAGAGGGACACACACACACACACAGACAGAGGGACACACACACACACAGACAGAGGGACACACACACACACACACACAGAGGGACACACACACACACACACACACAGAGGGACACACACACACACACACACAGAGGGACACACACACACACACAGATAGAGACACACACACACACACACAGAGGGACACACACACACACACACACACAGAGGGACACACACACACACAGAGGGACACACACACACACAGAGGGACACACACACACACACAGAGGGACACACACACACACACAGAGGGACACACACACACACACACAGAGGGACACACAGACAGAGGGACACACACACAGACAGACAGAGGGACACACACACACACACAGAGGGACACACACACAGATGGGCACACAGAGACAGGGACATAGACAGAGACACACAAACAGAATCTCTATCTCTCACACACACACACATATACACACACACATATACACACACACAGCTTTCATTCATTCATCTTTAGTAAACACCTTAACCTGGGCAGGGTGGCTGGATGGATCCTGGAACACTGGGTATGAGGCTGGAGTACTTATTAGATGGTAGTACATCAATCACATGATACCATGTCCATCCACCCACCCACACACTTATTCATACCTAGGGGCAATTTACTGCTGCTAATCCAGTCTACTGATACGTGTTTGGGAGGTGGGAGAAAACCAGGTAACCCAGAGGAAACCCACAGAGACACAGAGATGATATGTGACACTCTACACAGACAGTATCTACTTGTTTGATTGTTTTTTTTTCCTTTCGGAAACTCTATTCTTAATGTATTGTAATCTGAATGATATTCCATTTGCAATAAAGATATGCCTATTCTGACTTTAATCGCATGGCTTTTAATCGTATGATTTTAATCGTAACTTTTCAAAAGCTCCTTTAAGAAAGGCAACATAACATCTTGTTGCTGTTATAACATCTCTATTTCACTCATGTTTCCTTCTAATCTTAATTAAACACTTTCAACAACTAAACAGTGTTCAGAGAGATGTTAACACTAGAGCAATTTAGTCAACATTGTAGTTGGCTTCACCTAAATCATGCCCTAAATCAACCAGCTCCTAAATCGTATGAAACATGATACACTTGAAAAACATGTTTTAGTGTGCATCATGAGTTCTGATTATCTTAAGGCTTTATTTGCACCTGGATGTCTAAACTGCTTAAAGTGTGTCAAAAGTCCCTTCTCCGAGTTCTGTATGAAATACAATAACACCATTATCAAGCACAAGAGAAAACACTTGAGTCCAAATCCATACGAAATAAATTACAGCAATAACACACTGAGTGTGTTTTTGTAAGTAACAAAAATGGTCTTCGACAAGTAACAAAAATAACTAGTCAAGTAGTGTATGTTAACACAGTAATGAAATGTCAATTGAAATATTAGCAAAACTAGCCAATGATGGGTATCTGTGAGCTCATGTATGTGGAAAATGTGCAGATCACTGTCCTGTGGCACAGTATGAGCAGCAGATTGAAAAAAAGAAAAGAAAAGGTGCGCGTGTCAGGTTGCACATGTGTTAGAGGAAGTGCATGTTAGCTTTCACTCTGCCCAGGTGGTCATGTGATGGGGAGAGTTAACTAGTGGGAATGATCTGTCAGGACCAAAATGGGGGAGAAAATGGGGAAAAAAAAAATTTCTGCCATATCCTCTGAGCTATAATAAAAACCCATCCTACCTCACTCTACCAGAAGCTCTACACTGCCTTCTTTGTCCAGGTCTGGAGAGCTGTTCGATTACACAGCACACCTTTAGTAAAAATAAAGTAGCGCCGTTCTTTTCTCAACTAATAAGACACTTACAGAAAGAACCACTTGGACAAGAACACAAGACTCACTTGATACTGGCCCAGCGGTAAGTGCGCATCTCCAGAAAGCGGCACACAGTCATGCCCAGCCAGATACCACCTCCGTTGCAGAGCAGGATGTCAAGAATGACCTGGTCCCACCAGCACTCAGCAAAGTTGGGCAGTAAATGCATGAAAAATAACTGAAAGAGAAAGAGAGAGAGCGAATGAATGAATGAAAATAATATATTAAATAAATAACAGAAAACAAAATTAAAGAAGAAGTAAAACAAAAATAAAGAAGACTATTTTGGAATTTTGTAGCCAAACAATATCTTGCAAAGCCACAAGCGTATCTTGCATATTTTTCACATATGTAGAAATCCCAACACATCATTAATCAACTTTACTATAATTACTATTATTATATTGAGTTATTATAGCTGATAGTCTATTGAATTAAATGGATCAAGTGAAATTATTGAATCAAAACCCTGACACTCAATTTCAACTATTTAATGTTTAAATATCATTCAGAAAATAAATCTGAAGTCTGGAATTTATTTTAGAGTTAAAGGTTTCCCTGGTTGCAAAATGTTTGAGATAAATATATCAAATCATAACAATGCTGTTTATAGAATTAACCTTTGTAATATTTTACCATACATTATATAAGTGTTTTTGTTAACTTTTATAATAAAGTAACACCTATGCAACCCAACACATGAACTGTTTTGTGGATTGAAGTTCAACTGTTCATTTTGTCTTAAGTGTATGCAAACTTTTGACTGTATTTGAATCTTGAAGTGTACACAGGTACGCATGTACGTCACCTCCTGATTTGACTAATAAGCTCAGCTACGCAATCAGGGAAAACATGTGGCTTAACTAAATACCTGTTCAGCTGCTTGTGTAATTTCGACTGTGCATGTAAATGCAGTATTGTGTATGTAAAGAAAACAGTGTTTTACAAATCAGGCTGTTTTTTGCACAGGTAAAAGAGAAAAAAAATACTACAGGATAGTTTTGGGAAATGTTTTATGGAAATGTTGTAGTAGACTAGCTCTTTCAAGCAGGTATCTATGACGATAAATTGATCATTAAAGCATATAAGGCAAACAAAGTAAGAAATAATGCCCAATAAAGGCAACCCATTAAACTATCCTCCAAAGCTAATTAAGTTCACTGTACAATTTGATCCCTTTGCAGCCTAATTATTGTAAAGACTTGTAGTGTTGTGTTTTTGGCCACACCTCTGTGAGCTCCCACGTTATGCTGATGGTCCAGCAGAGCCCGTAGCTGCGGATTAGCAGAGCTTTCATGGCCCAGCCCCAAAAATGGCCAAAAGCAAAAATGTCAAAGTGGCTGAGGATGCGCTCCCATGTGATCACATGACAATTCACTGCATATTCCTGCACAGTAAATAAGAAGGGACAGGAGGAGAGTCAAAGAACAGTAGATAATAAAAAGAGGAGTTTGTACAGATACACAAAATGTACATAAAATATTATATACACTAAGGAGCCGGTATAGAAATGCTGCGTAAGCCTATCTGACCTCAATTTTGGAAAATGATGGTAATGGAAAAAGATCTTCTTTGAAGAAGGCATCGTTATAGTGAATTCAGACAAACACTGATCACCTGGCTCATGTTTCAATGTAGGAATAAGCCATGTTTATTTTTTATATATTTTATTTTTATTTATTTTTTAAAATAAATAAATGAATTGAAAAAAAAAGCCTACATGAGCAAACAGTTGAAAAATTGTGCACACAGAAATATGAATAGATTTCACTGGTTAGGGTTACCATAAACAGTGATCTATAGAGATGTGGAAAAAGTGAGTTGGTCAGATGAGTCATCCTTCATCATATTCTTATGTGGGTGAGTGTATGTGTTTCCTACACCAGAAAAAAAACAAACACCACTTGACTCCCACAACTCTGCTGTGCTAGAGGGAAATTTGGCTGCCATAGATTGCTCATGGGAGTGTTAAGAGAAATTCTCCACCATCATCGCCATCGGAGGAATATCTTTCGGAAAAAATGGTGTTCTGTCCTCTAATATAGTTCTAGAGACTTGTATAATGTATGCCAGAGCATGCTGAAGCTGTTCTGGTGCACCAAAATATCAATATAATGCGACCGATATAGCTGCTGGTGTCTCAAGAGACAAAGTTGTACTTTAGATTTAAAGAAACCTCTATAAAAAAATGGATCGACTTCAACACATTTAGATATACAGTACATCATTCAGAGATGTTGCTACCGTGCCGAGAAAAGCCGTAATGGCAAAAGATACTAATGTGTAATATTATTTACAGCACAACTGTGTAATTAGTGTGATTGTGTCACTCTTTATTACTATTATTCTGGTTTCCTACTAGTCCTAAACGATAATAGCTAGAAACATGGTTCCAACGCTAAAATGTTGCTCATGTTGTGCTTAAGTGCGCTATTACTTTTCATGCTGATAAGTATTTTAATTTATTTTATATGACTTTTTTAATGCAGTTTTTCACGGACTTCATTTCCTGGTTTCCGTATGGACATTTAAACAGAGCGCACACACTAGTTCGGTTTTTCCCGGAGGCGATCGGTAGATGCTGTGCATGTAAAACATTACTCCACTGATCCCAGGGGTATTATAAGATGCAGTTTAGCTTATCTGGTACAGCGCTCACCTCCCATGCTGGAGACCTGGGTTCGAGACCCGACACGGTTAAGTGTATTATTTGAGAATGTTTTGCAGTAGTTTAAGCAACATTTGCTTTTCGCAATCACACTCGTATTTTCTTCTGGAAATGGAAACATTCTAGTTGTTAATTGCTAGAGTTTACCTTTACTGTGGGCGTCGAATTTTTTTACAACATTGTCTTAGTCACTTGCATCACTTATGACTTCATCACTTTAACACTTCAAAGATTACAACAGAGAAAACGGTCCCCCGTCATGTGACTAGCTATGGCTTACCGACTTCTCACTTGCTCAACAGGTTAATATTGCACCACCAAACAACTAGGACTGATGACAACATTTCCTAATCACTCACCATAATATCTGCCTCACGTGTTGCATAACGCAGGTTGGGGTCCAGCCAGTACATCAAGAGCTTTACTTGGTCCCAGTTCAGGAAGATGAGAAACACCAAAAAAAGGAAGTAGAGGACACTGAGACCTGCAAAAGGGTGCCAACATTTGAAGGCTAAAGAATACTGGTCAAATAAAGCTCCTGGTAAGTGAGACATCAGAGTGACAGTATCCACTCACCGAAAACCATGCGCCATATAGCTGGGTGCGGCCTGGTAAACGGACCTGAAACAAGATTCCACCCATTCATATGGAGCACAGACAAAGGACTTATAACCAAGTTGATGATTAGCCAAAGCAAGTTCTAACATTTTAATATAATATTAACCTAAGTGTATTTCACTCACATGAGTAACAGGAAACACGTTCACAGATTCAGTGACTGATTTTTACACCACAGATTTTTACAACACAAAATCAAATCATAGTGCAGAAGGATACTGTACAGTAGAGGAAAAGTAAATATAACTCATGCCATTACCGTTGGGGAAAGCCAGGACACTGATAACAAGGAAAAATGAGACAACAAGTGCAATGCCCACCCGCAGGTTATTGTCAGGATCTGAATCATTTCTGTAAAAAATAAAAACAATAAAGAAGCTACTGTCATTTAAGAAGCTACTGCCAGCAATTTTTTAGCCAGATAAAAGTCTTTCATATGTAGATGTTATGAAACGTCACATTGAACCCTAAATCTCAATTCCAGAATAACATAATATGACTAAATTATTATAGGCTACTTTAACACTGAGTGAGGTTAAAATCTATCCTCCACACAGAACTTGGATGATAAGAAGCAGAACAGGTCCAAAAAAATCCCACATGCTTTTAAGGCAGATCTTGCATAAAATATTCACTTCTGCTCATACCTGAATACATCAATAAAGACACGTCCAAGATACATCACACATCACAATATACACATAAAAAGAATCTGCAAGGCTGCAAGGTTTAAACTGAAAAACAATTACAGTTTTAAAGGATCTGTAAAAAAGAAAGGTAATATCAAATCAATTTGTAATTCCTGTTTTAAAATATTACTGAAAAGCTCATTTTGACTATTGCCACATCTGAGAAAAATATATTGTCACATAATTCCATGTCATATTGCTGTGTCCTAATTCTAGCACCTGTTCTGTTTGAGTGTTCTGACTTCTTTAAAAAAAAATTAGTAGATTAAGGCGAGGCTGATTTCAGGTGACCTTACTATGAAATTACAAAGGTGTTTACATTTTTTTTAAAAATTTGTCCTATTCAATATCACTGAAAATTCTGTATATTTCTCGTTCCACCCGAGAATTTAAACTGCTGATCACATTCACCAGATTGCTTCTGTTATGTCTGTCTTTTCCAAAAAAAAAATCTTAGAAATCATATAAATTTTGATCTTATAATCTGGAGTTAAAATAATCAACAAATTCATTTAAATACATACAGATATGTCCAGAAGTAATCAAGTATTGTTGTTAGTTAATAGGAAGAGACTGAAGACTAATTGCTTTTTGGTAACTGTTTTAATGAACATGTGAGCCTGGATAACGTCTTGCCCCACACAACGACTGAAATTAGGTAATTACTACGATTTGCATCAGTGTTTAATAAATTGTGAGTAAGCAGCCATCGCTGCAAGCATTTACACTGGGTTTAAGAGGAGCATAAGCGCATATGATAGTGTAAGCAGTGACTACCCTGCCATAAATGTATCACCTCATGCATCACCTTACACGTTTCAAAGTTAAAGTCACTGTGATGTGCATTTAAATGAACTTTTTTATTTATAACCACAGGCGTTGATAACGATTGAATGACTAATATTACACAAGCCACTATCAAGAACAAACATTTTAACCAAACTCGCAAACACAACATTTGCTGGGTTACTTTACATGTCCATTGCAAATTAATTTACACCTTACTTCAGCACAGTGTACTAAACTATAGAGCCAAATTTGTGCGGACACCTGGCCACAGGACTCATATTTTGTTCTGCCCCAAACTGTTGCCATGAAGCTGGCAGCACACAATAGTGTAAAATGCCTTCGTATGCTGTATAAATACAATTTCCCTTCACTTACAGGCCCAAGCCTACATAGCAAGCTCCATGAAGACATGGTTTGAGAAGACTGGAGTGGCAGAAACCAAGTGTCCTGCACTGAGCCCTGACTCTGACTCAACCCAACCGAAATCTTTGGGATGAACTTGAACACTGACTGCACCCCAGACCTCCTCACTCTTACATCAGTGTCTGATCTCACCACCACCTCTGAATATCCACAGCCACACTCAGAAATCCTTCCTAGAGGACTGAATGTGTGTAGAACAGACTGGACTAAATGATATTTCCAAAAGCAAAAAGAAATGTGGGTGTGGTGGTCAGGTGTCCACAAACAACGTCATACAGTGTCTTGTTTACACTACTCATATTTGTTTTGTTTACTAGAACTGCATTCAGTTTATGCAGTGAAGTTGTTAAAGCTGTTGTGTACCTGCCTTAATGTACCTGAGCCTCACCTTTAGCCTTCCCTCAAATGCACATGTCTTGACATACTGCGTAAATGATAAATAACTCTGACTTGACTTGACATCCAACACCAAACCCAGACTAATGAGCACAGCCATGAGGCTGGTGTTAACGCAGGATCTCAGACAGCTTACCTGGTGAACGCAAAGTACATAATACTGATTATGGTGAAGGTCAGTAACGTGATGGTGTGTGGCTTGTAGAAGAAGTCTATGGTGATATCCTCCACTTGTTGCTCGTTTATCATCCGAAAATGAAGCTTGTAATGGATATCGTCTTTGCTAAGAGTCCGAGAGCCCGGTGAAGATGCCATGGTAATAGTACAAAAGTGTCGAGACCTGAAACCGCTGCCCTGCTACACAGGGGGGAAAGTTAGAAATGTTGCTTCCCGTATTGAAGTTAGTGTAGATGAAGCTGCTGATAAAGTTTTCTAGTTCGCCGATTGTTATTGGCTGAAATCACTTCCGCGATTGTAACGCGCCTTCACATTGGCGGAACTCACTGCGCATTGGCTGCAGGGAATAGAAGAGTTATCTATGACTAACTGAAAGAAAGAAAGAAAGAAAGAAAGAAAGAAAGACAGAAAGACAGAAAGAAAGAAAGAAAGAAAGAAAGAAAGAAAGAAAGAATAGAACAGGGAATAGAAGAGTTATCTATGACTAACTGAAAGAAAAAGAAAGAAAGAAAGAAAGAAAGAAAGAAAGAAAGAATAGAACAGGGAATAGAAGAGTTATCTATGACTAACTGAAAGAAAGAAAGAAAGAAAGAAAGAAAGAAAGAAAGAAAGAAAGAAAGAAAGAAAGAAAGAAAGAAAGAAAGAAAGAAAGAATAGAACAGGGAATAGAAGAGTTATCTATGACTAACTGAAAGAAAGAAAGAAAGAAAGAAAGAAAAATAATACATGTTAAGGACAAAGGACCACGTGTTGTGTATTAGACATATTGTGTTTACATAGTGTGTAAAAGTGTTTTTACTTAATGCTATTTTTTAAATGTAGGAAATAAAACTTTAACCATGTGAATAAAAGTATTTGGACCCCTGACCAGGGGTGCCATGAAGAGTTTTGAGGAGGGTATGAAATTTTGGACAGAAAAAAGACTTCTTCCTGATGAATGTGTGTGTGTGTAGGAGAGAGAGAGAAAGAGACTCTGTCTGTATGTCTCTGTCTATCTCTGTGCATGCCCCTGTTTCTATGTGTCCCTGTCTCTGTATATGTCTCTGTTTCTGTGTGTGTCCCTGTCTATGTGTGTCCCTTTCTGTGTGTTTGTGTGTGTGTGTGTGTGTGTAGGAGAGAGAGAAAGAGACTCTGTCTGTATGTCTCTGTCTATCTCTGTGCATGCCCCTGTTTCTGTGTGTCCCTGTCTCTGTGTTTGTCCCTGTCTCTGTATATGTCTCTGTTTCTGTGTGTGTCCCTGTTTATGTGTGTCCCTTTCTGTGTGTGTGTGTGTGTAGGAGAGAGAGAGAGACTCTGTCTGTATGTCTCTGTCTATCTCTGTGCATGCCCCTGTTTCTGTGTGTCCCTGTCTCTGTGTTTGTCCCTGTCTCTGTATATGTCTCTGTTTCTGTGTGTGTCCCTGTTTCTGTGTGTTTGTCCCTGTCTCTGTATATGTCTCTGTTTCTGTGTGTGTGTCCCTGTTTCTGTGTGTTTGTCCCTGTGTGTGTGTCCCTCTGTCTGTGTGTGTGTCCCTCTGTCTGTGTATGTGTGTGTGTGTGTGTGTGTGAGACGTTTAATAAGAAATTGAAAGACACCGAATAAGAAAATGAAATAATTTATTACTTAACATTTATATTATTTCAAATAACATTGAAATATTTTATTTCAAGTAACAAAAATGGTTTTAAGGTTTCAGTTTTAGTTAAAGCTTTAATACATAAATATATAACCTTGCCTCTATCCATCATTGCAGTCTTCTATACAACCCTTATTATTTATTTCATTGGGTTTTTTTAATCATCATTACAAAAATAATTTTTAACAGTTTAAATTATTTGTAACAGTTTTCCTTTCTATTCTCAGTACGATATTACAATCTAGGCAGTAACAATAAAGAAATATAAAAACCCATAATAAGCAGCTAAACACTGCAACAAGCTTATCCGAATAGCAGAACAGAAGTTTTAAGTCTGCAGACTTATTATACAAAAAAAGAGAACAGGTAGCCAGCAAAATTCTTGACTTTTCTTGTCATATACTTTTCAGACATAAAGGTAACACAATTAAATTTGAACACGTCTTGTTTTCCTGCTTGCCCATTTTTCTAACATTTCATCAAAGGGTGAGGATCGTGCAACTGCGTGCTCTATTGATATAAGTGTCAGATGCACTAATCGGTCTTGGTCCACTGTTTTAGTTTACAGAATGACGTCTTTGCAGAGGCCACTGTGACAGGCATGGTAAGGAACACTTTTAATGCAACAACAAAATTCGGGAATAATGATTCAAGGTTTCTCTGAAGACTTCTTGAATTAGGTCGTTCGACGTTGCTGCATAGCAAATCTACTTATATTTAATCTACTTGACAGACATCGCCAGTTACCGTATCCTTTCAAGAAGCGACTGTGTTTTTTCTCCACCGAAAACTTTGCACACAAAGCAGTATACTTTGTTTCTGCACTGTCCTTGTCTTTGCACTCTTTGCACCTAGTTGCACACGTTGCACTTTATGTAGCTAAGACAAACTTCTGTCCTATCTCTTGGTTGTTGTTTCTGTTGTTTATGTAGCACCAGGTCCTGGAGAAACGTTGTTTCATTTCACTATGTACTGCGTCAGCTATATGTGGTTGAATTGACAATAAAAGCTTCTTGACTTGACTTGACTTTGTTTGCTTTATGGGAAAACATTAACCAGTTACATTCCACTTGTTCCCCATTTGTTAATCTTCTATAGCAGTAGGCATTTGAAAAACATCTGTTACTGTCCTGTGATATTTGGAATGGACCATTTAGGAATTTCAGAGGGCCATTCTCGGTCAGCATCATATGGAATGAATCAATGACTTTATCTGGGCAAAGCCAGTTTGAGGGGTCATGATCAAGCAGCACATAGACAATTACATTGTCTGTTTTACTGAGTTGTTCCACGCTATCATCAGTGACACTTGGCATGCTGGCTTACTGTCCTGCTTCACTCTCACCGACAGTTGCTTGTTTATTAGTAGCATCAATGTGAAATGTTGCGGACTCTCGCTAACCTGCAGTCCTGTCTGAGGTCACTGTCGCTGGTGCTGCTGCTGACATGAATGCTGTCCTTTTGTACTGTTCCATCTCTGCATACTGCTGTCCTTTCGCTGCTAGTGTCCGCACTGAGGCCGTAACAATTAGCATGTTCAGTCTGTCCCTGTCTGTCACTACAATCATCTCCAATATTTTGTTTATTCTGATGTGTAAGAACCCAGTTCGTAAGGGAAACTTTCATTCTTTTAATGTCTTCATCTCTATTTGTTTTTTTTTACATTTTTGCTTTTGTGCTCCTGACAGGCGTTTCTTTCCATCCATTGTGTTATTTTTTGTGCGGTTAACATCATGCATGCTGTATTTTGAATCGACAAGAGTGCGCTCACGTTCACTTCTCACTTTCTATACTTTTAATTTTTTATTTTATTTTACTACAATATTATTAGTTAATGTGTCCTTGTACGTAAAAAAAAATTAAACATTAAAAAAAATATTGACAAAAGTCATGATTTGGGGCCCCCTAGCATCCAGGGCCCATACTCTGCATCCCCCATAACAGTGCCCATCACACTCATAAGGGGTTCTAAACTGTTGACATAGGATTGTATAGGATGTATGCTGTAGCATTAAGATTTCCCCTTGGAATTAAAAGTCCCAAACCTGCTCCATCATGACTATGATCCTGTTCACAAAGCGATGTGCATGCAGCTTGGTGTAAAGCCCTGATGCTGACTTTGCTGACTTCACACAAGGCCTTCTTGCTAGACATCATTGCCAAATAAATCTCTTGTATTAATCTTATCTTGTTTTAATTTTGTGGGTAAATATGGGTAAATAAGGAGTACATAGTTTCTTTTAAATGGGTATGTATGGGCTACATAGTTAAACTATATTGCCAAAAGTTTTGGGACACCCTTCCAAATCATTGAATTCAGGTGTTGTTTTTTAGGGGTTGGGCTCGGCCCCTTAGTTTCAGTTAAAAGAAGTCTTAATGCTTCAGCATACCAAGACATTTTGGACAATTTAATGCACCGAACTTTGTGGGATAGGTTTGAGGATTACCCCTTCCTGTTCCAACATGACTGTACACCAGTGCCCAAAGCAAGGTCCATAAAGACATGGATGAGTGAGTTTGGTGTGGAGGAACTTGACTGGCCTGCACAGACTCCTGGCGTCAACCCACCAGAACACCTTTAGGATGAATTAGAGCGAGGCTCTGCACCATTCCAAAACTGGGATGCCTGCCTTTACATGCACATGAATTTAATATGGAGTTATCACGCCCTTTATAGCTATAAAAGCTTAAACACTTCTAGGAAGTCTTTTTCACAAAGTTTAGGAGTGTGTTTATGGAAATTTTTGACCATTCTGCTAGAAGTGCATTTCTGGGAACAGGCACTGATGCTGGACAAGAAGGTCTGGCTTGCAGTCTCCGCTCTAATTCATCCTAAAGATGTTCTGTTGGGTTGAGGTCAGGACTCTGTGAAGTTCCTCCACACCAAACTCGCTCATCCATGTTTTTCTGGACGTTGCTTTGTGCACTGTGCACTGTGTGCAGTCATGTTGGAACAGGAAGGGGCCATCAGCAAACTGTTCCCACAAAGTTGGGAGCATAAAATGTCTTGGTATGAAGCTGAAGCATTAAGTTCCTTTCACTGGAACTAAGGGGCCAAGCCCAACCACTGAAAAACAACATCTGCATTCAATGATTTGCTGGGGTGTCCCAAAACTTTTGCCAGTATAGTGTATTTTTCAAAGGTTGGTGTGGAGTGAATATTTTTGGTATATAATAGCCAAATGTGTGGCTAAGTAGTGAGTAGTTACAGGTAAATGAGTGGTAGGTTGCTGGAATTTGATATAGGCAGGGGTTAAAGTGACTGGGGATAACAAATTAAACATTGCAGTAGAATCAAGTTTGTGTTTGGAATTTAAAAAAATTTATGGAACTTTTAAAAAATATATCTAGCATTGAATCTGTGTTGAGGGGATTAGACTTGTTAATTGGATTAGTTAAAATATACCAAACATTTAATCTACTTACATTTAGACTCACACCATTTTATGTTTTTATATATTTGGGGTCCGATGAGGACTTCTTTAAAGATACAGTTTATTACACGTGATCACCTACTATGACGTTACAGCCACCGTTCCTGGACTAAAAGAACGCGGTTACCATGGCTTTCTGTTGACGCTAAACCTTTTTTTTTTTTTTTACACCAGAATCCTGCAGATGACTTACCTGCTACACATAGAAAGACTTCCTTACAGGTGAGATTTAGATTTTTTACTAGCTTTTTGGTGTTTGTTAGGTAAAATGTTGCCTACTAATACAACACGTCAGACAAAATGGTATTTTTAAAATGTTTGGAATTAGTCTCGTTACCTTTTAACATGTGAGTGTTTAGCCGTCGTTAAACTAATGGGTATGTGTCGCACTGTAAGCCCCCAAAAAGTTGAGTTTACTTTACGAATGTTATTACTCACTTAATATCTCAATTAAACATTTTATTTTAACTTTAACTACATGAAATGCAGGTGGAAAAAATGTCGAGTGAAACTGTTTTAAACAAACACAAACCTATGGAGCGATCAGGTGGCTAAGTTAGCTTACACGGAACTAGCAGGTAAAAATGCCCATCAAACTGTTTCAAATAATATTGTAACCTTTGGGAAATATCAGAAAAATCAGAAAAGCTTAATTAGCTTAATTTACCTTAGAAGTGACACTGAAATATGATTATAGGGCTTACAGTGCAGTACCTGGAAATTAATGTATACATGTCTTGGATTAAATAGCATGTGTGTTTAGTAGCGCTTGTGCTTAATAGGTAGATGTGTACATATAGGTAGATATGTGCATGCAGGGGTGTCATGCACCTATTTTTTAAGAGGGCACAGTCTGCACAAGACAGAAACATGTGACGTTGAGAGAGAAAACGGATTTTGAACCACCATCTTTGTACACCGCGAGGGTAAACTGCACTTTACTTATGCGTGTGCAAGCTTTGTTATCTTTTCGGGTACAGAGGTTTTCGCTGACAACGCTTTAAGTCTTCTGAAAGAAAGTGCAGCCAGGATGCTGATTACATATTCAGTCTGCGCTGCATCCTTACTGAAGTGTGTTAGGCTTAAGTCTGATCAAAACGGCGGAAATCTCCGAACAGTGACGAGGATGCAGCACAGACCTGCTAATATTTATAAGATAAAATCCACTTGGTTTAACTACATGAGAGTTGGAATAGGCATGACGCCCCTGTGCACAAGGATGTGGAACTTAATATCAAAAAACAGAGATCTAGAACAGTGGC
The DNA here is from genome assembly GCF_019097595.1 of Hemibagrus wyckioides. NCBI lineage: Eukaryota > Metazoa > Chordata > Actinopteri > Siluriformes > Bagridae > Hemibagrus > Hemibagrus wyckioides. The sequence continues at coordinate 6,429,283 of NC_080733.1, read as the reverse complement.
TTTCAGGTTAAAATGTGGTCGCTAGTAATAATAGCTATAAAGTCAGTCTTTGATATGTAAGGTAAATATTGTCTAAGTAATTACTTTTTAATAGATAAATGTGGAGTTAATTGTTTAATTTAGGGTGTAACTATGGGGGTAAGAAGTTATCTTTCTTGTAAATACAGTAGGTTAATACATAACTATATTACTGTTTTTTTTTTTATAGATTTAATATCTTACACATGCTCCAAATCAGACAAACTAAATGATATTAAGTGGAGCCGTTTTACTATTAAATATGAACACGAGTATTAACACAAGAAAACACTGGACGTGTCAGTGTAGGCTACGCTTATAAATCACTGATGACAAATAACTGTTTCATTTTATAAACAGTCCCTTTTGAAGTTCTCTTAGCTGGTGTAATGGCTTCCTCATGACATGCTCCAAACCACAGACGAACTAATTGATAGTAAGTTTTACTATTCAAAATGAGCGCGAATATTAACACGAGCAATAACTGGACATGTCAAGGTCAGCTACGCCTATGACAAATATATATATTTTTTTATAAACTAACGCAGTTGAAAATGAAAGCGGTATAGGTTATAAAGTCAACTTACCCATCTGAGGTACATGACACCACAGCTCCCAGGTGCTTGCGCTTGAGATGTTCATGCATCGCTGTAGTGCTGCCATGATATAACAGCTTAACTTCACAGAGTTTGCATTTAACATGTTTCGCCGTTTTGTTTTCCGTGAAATGTTCCCATACTTTAGAAACTTTTGGTCTCACTTTTTTGCCTTCTTCACCTGTCCGTTCCGCCATATTTCATGCATTCTTCTTCGGCATGGTGCAAAACCTCCTTTAGTCTGCTTCCTACAGTGTAATGGCGAAAGAAACAAAATTTGCGCCACAGTGTGTTATCTTATCATACAGCAGGGTTTTATAATACACGACGCGTCAACACAAAAATTCTGCATCGACAAATTTTTATTGTTGACGAAATCGATTATGTCGACTAATTGTTGCCGCCCTAGTGTGTATTAGTTGCATAACTAGTGCTTATTGAATACATAAGTATGTGTAAATATCTGATGAATATCAGGAAAAAAATTGGTCTTTGATATCTTTGTTTTTTTTTGCACCAAATTAAAAATCCTGAGAGTGAAGTTCATGGAGATGATGTTTATTGCTTACGAATAGGCAAAAATCTAGGGTTTATATCTAAATTTACATATGAGAGTTTATGCAAATCAGAAGATACCAGAGTACCAGGCAAGCATGTGGTCATGGGCAGGTGTACTATTTACTTATTTTTCTGCATATACTGCAGATGTATACAGTATGTAGCTGGTGTATAATAAGCATGTCTGCATAAATATCTGGTGTTTATTATCTACATGTATTTGTTTATTCTGCACAGGTGGTAGCAAAGAAATATATTTTATGTAGCTGGAGTAAATAGCTGGCAAAGTAAAGTATCTGGTGTTTCATATCTGTATGTATTTGTTTGTAAACCTTGTTTACATTTGTTGTTTATTCGATGAGTATTGGTCAGTGTTGGTCAGTGTTTGGTGTTTTGTTGGTGACTTTAAGTAAATATCTCTCCAAAGGCAATAAGATATATGTTAAAATATGTGATATGTATCTGATGTATAATATCCATGCCTGGGTAAATATCTGGTGTTTACTATTTACATGTTATTCTATCTGTGTAAATTGCAGACGTAGGCAGGGAAGTTTATGGTAAGTATCTGGTGTTTATTGGGCCGATGTGGTTAAATATCTGCCGGTTAATATTTGTATATATTTGAAATGCACCTCAGATTAGTAACCAGGAGGCATGTAGTAAGTGTCTGCTGATATTGGACATTGTCTTGTGTTTTATGGGCGAGGGTGATGAATATCTTCATTTGTTTCTTTGAAAACCAAACGTCCTAGCAGGGAAGTGTGTGGTAAGTAGCTGTTGTTTATTGTTTGGGAATGGGGAAGTATCTGTTGTTTAATATCTTAATGTGCAAGTAATGGGTAAGTATGAGTAAATATCTGGTGTTCATTATCTACATGTCTTTGTTTTCGACAGGTGGAATCAAAGAAATATATGCTATGTAGTTGATGTTTGATAGGCATGTCTGGGTAAATGTCTGAGACATGTCATAAGTATTTTGTGTTTTGTGGGTGAGTGTGAGTAACTATCTTCTCTGTCTATAGCTAACACTCAACCACACCCCCACTGCCACAGTATTGAAATGTGTCCCCTTTTCAGTGGGTGAGTGTGGTAAATATCTGATCTTTAATATCTTAACTTGTTTCCCTGTTAACCTAAGGTCCTAGCGGGGAAGTGTGTGGTAAGTAGCTGATGTTTATTGTTTGTAAATGCGGAATTATCTTAATGTGCATGTAATGGGTAGGTATGAGTCATTACTTGGTGTTTATTAAGTACATGTATTTGTTTATTGCTACACAAGCCAGGACATAAACGGTATGTAGCTTGTGTTTAATATGCATGTCTGTGTAAATATCTGGCGTTTACTATTCTTATGTACTTGTGTGTACCCCACAGGCGGTATCAAGGAAATATATGGTATGTAGCTGGTTAATAATATGCATGTCTTGGTAAATATGTGGTGTTTATTATTTACATGTTTATCTATCTGCTTAAACTGGAGATAGTAGCCGGAAAGGTTATGTTAATTAGCTGGGTTGGAACGGAGAACGTCCGCAAACCAGTACACCAACTCCGTCAAGTACTCGTTCTGGGATGGAATGAGACCAGCCCCTTTCTGCACCAAGGTACGCTCCTTGAGATCTGTGGAGCAAGTAAAATCAGACAAAGCACATGCAGACTCTGTCCATCTTTTCAGGACGCTGACATGGTACAACTGTGTCTCTGCTTGCTCACCTGGCTGTTGCAGGTGGTAGTTCATGGCTCCTACCCATTCAACTATCGTGTAGGGGCCCTGCCAGCGGTCAAGGAAATTGCAGGTAGCATCAGGTAGGAGGAGGTTCAGCCGATCGCCGGGCTGAAACTGCCATGCTTGGGTTGGACGGTTGTAGATTCTTTGTTGTTCTCTTTGAGATGCGTCCATATGTTTGCAGATGATAGGAGTTACTTCAGCTCCTGCATCTCCTGAACATGATGCACAACTGAGTGGTAGGGTGAGGGCTGCTCCTCCCAGGCCTCTCGAGCCACGTCTAGAAGGCACCTTGGTCACTGTCCTCAGAGGAGTTTGAGTGGCGATTGCCCGGAGGATGCTTGGGTAGTGTTCCGGATAGCGAAGAGCACATGGGGTAAGAGTCGGTCTGAGTTTCTCCCTTCCTCGTCTACCACCAACAGGAGCATCCTCTTCAGTGTTCAGTTGAACCTTTCACGTCTAGAAGGCCCCTTGGTCGCTGTCCGAAGAGGAGTTTGAGTGGTGATTGCCTGGAGGATGCTTGGGTAGTGTTCTGGATGGCAAAGAGCACATACGGTAAGTGTAGCTCTGAGTTCCTCCCTTCCTTGTCTAACACCCACAATAGCATCCTCTTCAGCGTTCGGTTGAACCTTTCACCAAGTCCACTGACTCGGGCGTGGTTGACGTCGTCTGGTGTTTAACCTGCAACATCCGACACAGAACAACTCTGGGCTTAGATGTGAATGGTTTGCCTTGATCTGAGACATGTCGTATCTATCTGTTATTTATTGGCTAGGTATTGGACAATGTCTGGTGTATTGCGGCTGAGTGTGAGTAACTATCTTCTCTGTCCATAGCTGACACTCGACCACACCCCCACTACCACAGTATTGTAATGTATGCCCTTTTCAGTGGGTGAGTGTGGTAAATATCTGATCTTTAATATCTTAACTTGTTTCCCTGTTAACCTAAAGTCCTAGCGGGGAAGTGTGTGGTAAGTAGCTGATGTTCATTGGTTGTAAATGCGGAATTACCTTAATGTGCATTTAATGGGTAGGTATGAGTCATTACTTGGTGTTTATTAAGTACATGTATTTGTTTATTGCTACACAAGCCAGGACATAAACGGTATGTAGCTGGTGTTTAATATGCATGTCTGTGTAAATATCTGGTGTTTACTATTCTTATGTACTTGTGTGTACCCCACAGGCAATATCAAGGAAATATATGGTATGTAGCTGGTTAATAATATGCATGTCTTGGTAAATATCTGGTGTTCATTATTTTTATGTTTTCCTATCTGCTTCAACTGGATATATTAGCAGGAAAGGTTATGTTAATCTAGCCATGGGGTCACAGTCCAGCGAGTTCTGTGCCGGTCCCATGCCCGGATAAATAGAGAGGGTTGCGTCAGGAAGGGCATCCGGCAAAATTGCCAAATTTAACCCTGCGAATCGTTAGTACTCTAAATTTCCTACCGGATCGGTCGAGGCCCGGGTTAACAACGACCGCCATCGGCGCCATGGACCTACAGGGCGCTGGTGGAAATTGGGCTACTGTTGGTCGAAGAAGAAGAGGAGGAGGAAGGAGAGTGCGTAGACAGAGAGAGAAGAGGAAAGGTTAGAGTGTAGGACTGAGAAGAGGAACTCTGAATGTTGGTACTATGACAGGGAAAGGTAGAGAGCTGGCTGATATGATGGAGAGAAGGAAGGTGGATATACTGTGTGTACAGGAGACCAGGTGGAAGGGTAGCAAGGGGCAGGATTCAAGCTGTTTTATTATGGTGTGGATAGTAAGAGAAATGGGGTAGGTGTGGTCCTGAAGGAGGAGTTTGTGAGGAATGTTCTGGAGGTGAAGAGAGTGTCAGACAGGGTGATGAGTCTGAAGTTAGAGGTTAAAGGGGTGATGTTGAATGTTGTTAGTGGTTATGCCCCACAGGTAGGTTGTTAGTTAGAGGAGAAAGAGAGATTCTGGAGTGAATTAGATGAGGTGATAGAGACTATTCCAACAGGTGAGAGAGTGGTGATAGGAGCAGATTTTAATGGACATGTTGGTGAGGAGAACACAGGTGATGAGGAGGTGATGGGCAAGTTTGGAGTTAAGGAAAGGAACCTTGAAGGACAGATGGTAGTGGACTTTGCTAAGAGGATGGACATGGCTGTGGTTAACACTTATTTTCAGAAGAGGGAGGAGCATAGAGTGAATTACAAGAGTGGAGGTAGGAGCACACAGGTAGACTACATCCTATGTAGAAGAGGCAATCTGAAAGAGATTAGTGACTGTAAAGTGGTAGTGGGAGAGAGTGTAGCCAGACAGCATAGTGCTGGGTGTGTCATCTGGAAGGAGGAAAGAAGATAAGGAGACTTGGTGGTGGAATGAGGAAGTTCAGGATAGTATTCAAAGGAAGAGGTTAGCCAAGAAGAAGTGGGACATGGACAGGTCTGAAGAGAATAGACAGGAATTCAAGGAGTTACAGCACAGAGTGAAGAGGGAGGTGTCTAAGGCCAAGCAGAAGGCATATGATGAGTTGTACACTAGGTTAGACACTAGAGAAGGAGAGAAGGACTTGTACAGGTTAGCTAGGCAGAGGGATCAAGATGGGAAGGATGTGCGGCAAGTTAGAGTTATTAAGGATAGAGATGGAAAGGTGGTCACAAGTGAGGAGAGTGTACGGAGGAGATGAAAGGAGTACTTTGAAGAGCTGTTGAATGAAGAATATGAGAGGGAAAAAAGAGTAGAAGGGGTGAACTCTGTGGAACAGAGAGTAGATAAGATTAGAAAGGATGAAGTCAGGAAGGCTTTGAAGAGGATGAAAAGTGGAAAGGCAGTTGGTCCTGACGACATCCCGGTGGAGGTCTGGAAGTGTCTAGGAGAGGCGGCAGTGTAATTTTTAACTAGTCTGTTTAACAGGGTTTTAGAGAGTGAGAAGATGCCTGAGGAATGGAGAAGAAGTGTATTAGTGCCGATCTTTAAGAATAAGGGTGACGTGCAGAGTTGCAGCAACTATAGGGGGACAAAGTTGATGAGCTTTGGGAAAGAGTAGTGGAAGCTAGGTTAAGGAAGGTAGTGGAAATTTGTGAGCAGCAGTATGGCTTCATGCCCAGAAAGAGCACAACAGATGCAATATTTGCTCTGAGAATGTTGATGGAGAAGTATAGGGATGGTCAGATAGAGTTGCACTGTGTGTTTGTAGACTTGTAGAAAGCGTATGACAGGGTGCCAAGAGAAGAGCTGTGGTACTGTACGAGGAAGTCAGGAGTAGCAGAGAAGTATGTCAGAGCGGTGCAGGCCATGTATGAGTGGAGCAGGACAGTGGTGAGGTGTGCTGTAGGTCGGACAGAGGAGTTCAAAGTGGAGGTGGGACTGCATCAGGGATCGGCCCTGAGCCCCTTCCTGTTTGCTATGGTGATGGAGCAGTTGTCAGAGGAGGTCAGACAGGAGTCTCCTTGGACAATGATGTTTGCAGATGACATTGTGATCTGTAGTGAGAGCAGGGAGCAGGTGGAGGAGAACCTGGAGAGGTGGAGGTTTGGGCTGGAGAGAAGAGGAATGAAAGTCAGTCGTAGTAAGACTGAGTACTTGTGTGTGAATGACAGTGAGGGAAGTGGAACAGTAAGATTACAGGGTGAAGAGGTGAAGAAGGTACAGGAGTTTAAGTACTTGGGGTCAACAGTCCAGAGTAATGGAGAGTGTGGGAAAGAGGTAAAGAAGCGAGTGCAGGCAGGTTGGAATGGGTGGAGAAAGGTGTCGGGAGTTCTGTGTGATAGAAAAATTTCAGCGAGAATCAAGGGGAAGGTGTACAGGGCAGTGGTGAGACCAGCCATGCTGTATGGTTTAGAGACATTGTCACTGAGACAGAGACAGGAGTCAGAGCTGGAGGTAGCAGAGTTGAAGATGTTGAGGTTCTCTTTGGGAGTGACAAGGTTGGACAGGATTAGGAACGAGTACATCAGAGGGACAGCTCATGTTTATCGGCATGAAAAGTAAGAGCACACCTCAGCAGCATTTTAGCATTGGAACCATGTTTCTAGCTATTATCGTTTAAGCGATATGTTGCTTAAACTATTGCAAGAAATTCTGAAATGATATATAAATACAACTCCGAGTGGGTCCCGAAAAAATCAGAAGATGCCAGAGAAGTACCAGGCTAGCATGTGGTAATGGGCAGGTTTACTATTTACTTATTTTTCTGCGTATACTGCAGATGTCTACAGTATGTAGCTGGTGTATAATAAGTATGTCTGCATAAATATCTGGTGTTTATTATCTACATGTATTTGTTTATTCTGCACAGGTGGTAGGAAAGAAATATATTTTATGTAGCTGGAGTAAATAGCTGGCGGTTCATGGGCAGGTATCACTAAGTATCTGGTATTTCATATCTGTATGTATTTGTTTGTAAACCTTGTTTACATTTGTTGTTTATTCTGTGAGTATTGGTCAGTGTTGGTCAGTGTTTGGTGTTTTGTTGGTGACTTTAAGTAAATATCTCTCCAAAGGCAATAAGATATATGTTAAAATATGTGATATGTATCTGATGTATAATATCCATGTCTGGTAAATATCTGGTGTTTACTATTTACATGTTATTCTATCTGTGTAAATTGCAGACGTAGGCAGGGAAGTTTATGGTAAGTATCTGGTGTTTATTGGGCCGATGTGGTTAAATATCTGCCGGTTGATATATGTATATATTTGAAATGCACCTCAGATTAGTAACCAGGAGGCATGTAGTAAGTGTCTGCTGATATTGGACATTGTCTTGTGTTTTATGGGTGAGGGTGATGATTATCTTCATTTGTTTCTTTGACAACCAAACGTCCTAGCAGGGAAGTGTGTGGTAAGTAGCTGTTGTTTATTGTTTGGGAATGGGGAAGTATCTGTTGTTTAATATCTTAATGTGCAAGTAATGGGTAAGTATGAGTAAATATCTGGTGTTCATTATCTACATGTCTTTGTTTTCGACAGGTGGAATCAAAGAAATATATGCTATGTAGTTGATGTTTGATAGGCATGTCTGGGTAAATGTCTGAGACATGTCATGAGTATTTTGTGTTTTGTGGGTGAGTGTGGTAAATATCTGATCTTTAATATTAAATGTTTATTAAGTACATGTATTTGTTTATTGCTACACAAGCCAGGACATAAACGGTATGTAGCTTGTGCTTAATATGCATGTCTGTGTAAATATCTGGCGTTTATTATTCTTACGTACTTGTGTGTACCCCACAGGCGGTATCAAGGAAATATATGGTATGTAGCTGGTTAATAATATGCATGTCGTGGTAAATATGTGGTGTTTATTATTTACATGTTTATCTATCTGCTTAAACTGCAGATAGTAGCCGGAAAGGTTATGTTAATTAGCTGGGTTGGAACGGAGAACGTCCGCAAACCAGTACACCAACTCCGTCAAGTACTCGTTCTGGGATGGAATGAGACCAGCCCCTTTCTGCACCAAGGTACGCTCCTTGAGATCTGTGGAGCAAACAAAATCAGACAAAGCACACGTAGACTCTGTCCATCTTTTCAGGACGCTGACGTGGTACAACTGTGTCTCTGCTTGCTCACCTGGCTTTTGCAGGTGGTAGTTCATGGCTCCTACCCATTCAACTATCGTGTAGGGGCCCTGCCAGCGGTCAAGGAAATTGCAGGTAGCATCAGGTAGGAGGAGGTTCAGCCGATCGCCGGGCTGAAACTGCCATGCTTGGGTTGGACGGTTGTAGATTCTTTGTTGTTCTCTTTGAGATGCGTCCATATGTTTGCAGATGATAGGAGTTACTTCAGCTCCTGCACCTCCTGAACATGATGCACAACTGAGTGGTAGGGTGAGAAGAAGCCACCTTGGTCACTGTCCTCAGAGGAGTTTGAGTGGCAATTGCCCGGAGGATGCTTGGGTAGTGTTCCGGATAGCGAAGAGCACATGGGGTAAGAGTCGGTCTGAGATTCTCCCTTCCTCGTCTACCACCCACAGGAGCATCCTCTTCAGTGTTCAGTTGAACCTTTCACGTCTAGAAGGCCCCTTGGTCGCTGTCCGAAGAGGAGTTTGAGTGGTGATTGCCTGGAGGATGCTTGGGTAGTGTTCCGGATGGCAAAGAGCACATACGGTAAGTGTAGCTCTGAGTTCCTCCCTTCCTTGTCTAACAGCCACAATAGCATCCTCTTCAGCGTTCGGTTGAACCTTTCACCAAATCCACTGACTCGGGCGTGGTTGACGTCGTCTGGTGTTTAACCTGCAACATCCGACACAGAACAACTCTGGGCTTAGATGTGAATGGTTTGCCTTGATCTGAGACATGTCGTATCTATCTGTTATTTATTGGCTAGGTATTGGACAATGTCTGGTGTATTGCGGCTGAGTGTGAGTAACTATCTTCTCTGTCCATAGCTGACACTCGACCACACCCCCACTACCACAGTATTTTAATGTGTCCCCTTTTCAGTGGGTGAGTGTGGTAAATATCTGATCTTTATATATATATATTTATCTTGTAATATATTGTCAAATAATATTTACAAGCTAAAGTCACAGTTTAAAAAGTTTAAGGTACTATGTGGCTGTAGAGTAAGAATTCAAGCTGTGGGAACAGTTTAAAGACGATGCGTCCTTAAAATAAAATAACCTCTTCCCTCACTCTAGCTGACGTCACACACACAGTAGCGGTCTGAAGCCTGTGAAAAATACATTTAAAAATCCATATAAAATAAACTATACTACTTATCAGCATGAAAAGTAAGAGCACACCTAAGTAGCATTTTAGCGTTGGAACCATGTTTCTAGCTATTATCGTTTAAACGATATGTTGCTTAAACTCTTGCAAAAAAATACTGAAATAATATATAAATACAACTCCGAGTGGGTCCTGAAAAAATCAGAAGATGCCAGAGAAGTACCAGGCAAGCATGTGATAATGGGCAGGTTTACTATTTACATATTTTTCTGCGTATACTGCAGATGTCTACAGTATGTAGCTGGTGTATAATAAGCATGTCTGCATAAATATCTGGTGTTTATTATCTACATGTATTTGTTTATTCTGCGCAGGTGTTAGGAAAGAAATATATTGTATGTAGCTGGAGTAAATAGCTGGCGGTTCATGGGCAGGTATCACTAAGTGTCTGGTGTTTCATATCTGTATGTATTTGTTTGTAAACCTTGTTTACATTTGTTGTTTATTCGGTGAGTATTGGTCAGTGTTGGTCAGTGTTTGGTGTTTTGTTGGTGACTTTAAGTAAATATCTCTCCAAAGGCAATAAGATATATGTTAAAATATGTGATATGTATCTGATGTATAATATCCATGTCTGGTAAATATCTGGTGTTTACTATTTACATGTTATTCTATCTGTGTAAATTGCAGACGTAGGCAGGGAAGTTTATGGTAAGTATCTGGTGTTTATTGGGCCGATGTGGTTAAATATCTGCCGGTTGATATATGTATATATTTGAAATGCACCTCAGATTAGTAACCAGGAGGCATGTAGTAAGTGTCTGCTGATATTGGACATTGTCTTGTGTTTTATGGGTGAGGGTGATGATTATCTTCATTTGTTTCTTTGACAACCAAACGTCCTAGCAGGGAAGTGTGTGGTAAGTAGCTGTTGTTTATTGTTTGGGAATGGGGAAGTATCTGTTGTTTAATATCTTAATGTGCAAGTAATGGGTAAGTATGAGTAAATATCTGGTGTTCATTATCTACATGTCTTTGTTTTCGACAGGTGGAATCAAAGAAATATATGCTATGTAGTTGATGTTTGATAGGCATGTCTGGGTAAATGTCTGAGACATGTCATAAGTATTTTGTGTTTTGTGGGTGAGTGTGAGTAACTATCTTCTCTGTCTATAGCTAACACTCAACCACACCCCCCACTGCCACAGTATTGAAATGTGTCCCCTTTTCAGTGGGTGAGTGTGGTAAATATCTGATCTTTAATATCTTAACTTGTTTCCCTGTTAACCTAAGGTCCTAGCGGGGAAGTGTGTGGTAAGTAGCTGATGTTTATTGTTTGTAAATGCGGAATTATCTTAATGTGCATGTAATGGGTAGGTATGAGTCATTACTTGGTGTTTATTAAGTACATGTATTTGTTTATTGCTACACAAGCCAGGACATAAACGGTATGTAGCTTGTGTTTAATATGCATGTCTGTGTAAATATCTGGCGTTTACTATTCTTATGTACTTGTGTGTACCCCACAGGCGGTATCAAGGAAATATATGGTATGTAGCTGGTTAATAATATGCATGTCTTGGTAAATATGTGGTGTTTATTATTTACATGTTTATCTATCTGCTTAAACTGGAGATAGTAGCCGGAAAGGTTATGTTAATTAGCTGGGTTGGAACGGAGAACGTCCGCAAACCAGTACACCAACTCCGTCAAGTACTCGTTCTGGGATGGAATGAGACCAGCCCCTTTCTGCACCAAGGTACGCTCCTTGAGATCTGTGGAGCAAGTAAAATCAGACAAAGCACATGCAGACTCTGTCCATCTTTTCAGGACGCTGACATGGTACAACTGTGTCTCTGCTTGCTCACCTGGCTGTTGCAGGTGGTAGTTCATGGCTCCTACCCATTCAACTATCGTGTAGGGGCCCTGCCAGCGGTCAAGGAAATTGCAGGTAGCATCAGGTAGGAGGAGGTTCAGCCGATCGCCGGGCTGAAACTGCCATGCTTGGGTTGGACGGTTGTAGATTCTTTGTTGTTCTCTTTGAGATGCGTCCATATGTTTGCAGATGATAGGAGTTACTTCAGCTCCTGCATCTCCTGAACATGATGCACAACTGAGTGGTAGGGTGAGGGCTGCTCCTCCCAGGCCTCTCGAGCCACATCTAGAAGGCACCTTGGTCACTGTCCTCAGAGGAGTTTGAGTGGCGATTGCCCGGAGGATGCTTGGGTAGTGTTCCGGATAGCGAAGAGCACATGGGGTAAGAGTCTGTCTGAGTTTCTCCCTTCCTCGTCTACCACCAACAGGAGCATCCTCTTCAGTGTTCAGTTGAACCTTTCATGTCTAGAAGGCCCCTTGATCGCTGTCCGAAGAGGAGTTTGAGTGGTGATTGCCTGGAGGATGCTTGGGTAGTGTTCCGGATGGCAAAGAGCACATACGGTAAGTGTAGCTCTGAGTTCCTCCCTTCCTTGTCTAACAGCCACAATAGCATCCTCTTCAGCGTTCGGTTGAACCTTTCACCAAGTCCACTGACTCGGGCGTGGTTGACGTCGTCTGGTGTTTAACCTGCAACATCCGACACAGAACAACTCTGGGCTTAGATGTGAATGGTTTGCCTTGATCTGAGACATGTCGTATCTATCTGTTATTTATTGGCTAGGTATTGGACAATGTCTGGTGTATTGCGGCTGAGTGTGAGTAACTATCTTCTCTGTCCATAGCTGACACTCGACCACACCCCCACTACCACAGTATTGTAATGTATGCCCTTTTCAGTGGGTGAGTGTGGTAAATATCTGATCTTTAATATCTTAACTTGTTTCCCTGTTAACCTAAAGTCCTAGCGGGGAAGTGTGTGGTAAGTAGCTGATGTTCATTGGTTGTAAATGCGGAATTACCTTAATGTGCATTTAATGGGTAGGTATGAGTCATTACTTGGTGTTTATTAAGTACATGTATTTGTTTATTGCTACACAAGCCAGGACATAAACGGTATGTAGCTTGTGCTTAATATGCATGTCTGTGTAAATATCTGGCGTTTATTATTCTTATGTACTTGTGTGTACCCCACAGGCGGTATCAAGGAAATATATGGTATGTAGCTGGTTAATAATATGCATGTCTTGGTAAATATGTGGTGTTTATTATTTACATGTTTATCTATCTGCTTAAACTGGAGATAGTAGCTGGAAAGGTTATGTTACTTAGCTGGGTTGGAACGGAGAACGTCCGCAAACCGGTACACCAACTCCGTCAAGTACTCGTTCTGGGATGGAGTGAGACCAGCCCCTTTCTGCACCAAGGTACGCTCCTTGAGATCTGTGGAGCAAGCAAAATCAGACAAAGCACACGCAGACTCTGTCCATCTTTTCAGGATGCTGACGTGGTACAACTTTGTCTCTGCTTGCTCACCTGGCTGTTGCAGGTGGTAGTTCATGGCTCCTACCCATTCAACTATCGTGTAGGGGCCCTGTCAGCGGTAAAGGAAATTGCAGGTTGCATCAGGTAGGAGGAGGTTCAGCCGATCGCCGGGCTGATACTGCCGTGCTTGGGTTGGACGGTTGTAGATTCTTTGTTGTTCTCTTTGAGATGCGTCCATATGTTTGCAGATGATAGGAGTTACTTCAGCTCCTGCATCTCCTGAACATGATGCACAACTGAGTGGTAGGGTGAGGGCTGCTCCTCCCAGGCCTCTCGAGCCACGTCTAGAAGGCACCTTGGTCACTGTCCTCAGAGGAGTTTGAGTGGCGATTGCCCGGAGGATGCTTGGGTAGTGTTCCGGATAGCGAAGAGCACATGGGGTAAGAGTCTGTCTGAGTTTCTCCCTTCCTCATCTACCACCAACAGGAGCATCCTCTTCAGTGTTCAGTTGAACCTTTCACGTCTAGAAGGCCCCTTGGTCGCTGTCCGAAGAGGAGTTTGAGTGGTGATTGCCTGGAGGATGCTTGGGTAGTGTTCCGGATGGCAAAGAGCACATACGGTAAGTGTAGCTCTGAGTTCCTCCCTTCCTTGTCTAACAGCCACAATAGCATCCTCTTCAGCGTTCGGTTGAACCTTTCACCAAATCCACTGACTCGGGCGTGGTTGACGTCGTCTGGTGTTTAACCTGCAACATCCGACACAGAACAACTCTGGGCTTAGATGTGAATGGTTTGCCTTGATCTGAGACATGTCGTATCTATCTGTTATTTATTGGCTAGGTATTGGACAATGTCTGGTGTATTGCGGCTGAGTGTGAGTAACTATCTTCTCTGTCCATAGCTGACACTCGACCACACCCCCACTACCACAGTATTTTAATGTGTCCCCTTTTCAGTGGGTGAGTGTGGTAAATATCTGATCTTTATATATATATATTTCTCCTGTAATATATTGTCAAATAATATTTACAAGCTAAAGTCACAGTTTAAAAAGTTTAAGGTACTATGTGGCTGTAGAGTAAGAATTCAAGCTGTGGGAACAGTTTAAAGACGATGCGTCCTTAAAATAAAATAACCTCTTCCCTCACTCTAGCTGACGTCACACACACAGTAGCGGTCTGAAGCCTGTGAAAAATACATTTAAAAATCCATATAAAATAAACTATACTACTTATCAGCATGAAAAGTAAGAGCACACCTAAGTAGCATTTTAGCGTTGTAAGCGGGTAAGTATGAGTAAATATCTGGTGTTCATTATCTACATGTCTTTGTTTTCGACAGGTGGAATCAAAGAAATATATGCTATGTAGTTGATGTTTGATAGGCATGTCTGGGTAAATGTCTGAGACATGTCATAAGTATTTTGTGTTTTGTGGGTGAGTGTGAGTAACTATCTTCTGTCTATAGCTAACACTCAACCACACCCACCACTGCCACAGTATTGAAATGTGTCCCCTTTTCAGTGGGTGAGTGTGGTAAATATCTGATCTTCAATATCTTAACTTGTTTCCCTGTTAACCTAAGGTCCTAGCGGGGAAGTGTGTGGTAAGTAGCTGATGTTTATTGTTTGTAAATGCGGAATTATCTTAATGTGCATGTAATGGGTAGGTATGAGTCATTACTTGGTGTTTATTAAGTACATGTATTTGTTTTTGCTACACAAGCCAGGACATAAACGGTATGTAGCTTGTGTTTAATATGCATGTCTGTGTAAATATCTGGCGTTTACTATTCTTACGTACTTGTGTGTACCCCACAGGCGGTATCAAGGAAATATATGGTATGTAGCTGGTTAATAATATGCATGTCTTGGTAAATATGTGGTGTTTATTATTTACATGTTTATCTATCTGCTTAAACTGGAGATAGTAGCTGGAAAGGTTATGTTACTTAGCTGGGTTGGAACGGAGAACGTCCGCAAACCGGTACACCAACTCCGTCAAGTACTCGTTCTGGGATGGAGTGAGACCAGCCCCTTTCTGCACCAAGGTACGCTCCTTGAGATCTGTGGAGCAAGCAAATCAGACAAAGCACACGCAGACTCTGTCCATCTTTTCAGGATGCTGACGTGGTACAACTTTGTCTCTGCTTGCTCACCTGGCTGTTGCAGGTAGTAGTTCATGGCTCCTACCCATTCAACTATCGTGTAGGGGCCCTGCCAGCGGTAAAGGAAATTGCAGGTTGCATCAGGTAGGAGGAGGTTCAGCCGATCGCCGGGCTGAAACTGCCGTGCTTGGGTTGGACGGTTGTAGATTCTTTGTTGTTCTCTTTGAGATGCGTCTGTATGTTTGCAGATGATAGGAGTTACTTCAGCTCCTGCATCTCCTGAACATGATGCACAACTGAGTGGTAGGGTGAGGGCTGCTCCTCCCAGGCCTCTCGAGCCACGTCTAGAAGGCACCTTGGTCACTGTCCTCAGAGGAGTTTGAGTGGCGATTGCCCGGAGGATGCTTGGGTAGTGTTCCGGATAGCGAAGAGCACATGGGGTAAGAGTCTGCCTGAGTTTCTCCCTTCCTCGTCTACCACCCACAGGAGCATCCTCTTCAGTGTTCAGTTGAACCTTTCACGTCTAGAAGGCCCCTTGATCGCTGTCCGAAGAGGAGTTTGAGTGGTGATTGCCTGGAGGAAGCTTGGGTAGTGTTCCGGATGGCAAAGAGCACATACGGTAAGTGTAGCTCTGAGTTCCTCCCTTCCTTGTCTAACACCCACAATAGCATCCTCTTCAGCGTTCGGTTGAACCTTTCACCAAGTCCACTGACTCGGGCGTGGTTGACGTCGTCTGGTGTTTAACCTGCAACATCCGACACAGAACAACTCTGGGCTTAGATGTGAATGGTTTGCCTTGATCTGAGACATGTCGTATCTATCTGTTATTTATTGGCTAGGTATTGGACAATGTCTGGTGTATTGCGGCTGAGTGTGAGTAACTATCTTCTCTGTCCATAGCTGACACTCGACCACACCCCCACTACCACAGTATTGTAATGTATACCCTTTTCAGTGGGTGAGTGTGGTAAATATCTGATCTTTAATATCTTAACTTGTTTCCCTGTTAACCTAAAGTCCTAGCGGGGAAATGTGTGGTAAGTAGCTGATGTTTATTGGTTGTAAATGCGGAATTACCTTAATGTGCATTTAATGGGTAGGTATGAGTCATTACTTGGTTTATTAAGTACATGTATTTGTTTATTGCTACACAAGCCAGGACATAAACGGTATGTAGCTGGTGTTTAATATGCATGTCTGTGTAAATATCTGGTGTTTACTATTCTTATGTACTTGTGTGTACCCCACAGGCAGTATCAAGGAAATATATGGTATGTAGCTGGTTAATAATATGCATGTCTTGGTAAATATCTGGTGTTCATTATTTTTATGTTTTCCTATCTGCTTCAACTGGATATATTAGCAGGAAAGGTTATGTTAATCTAGCCATGGGGTCACAGTCCAGCGAGTTCTGTGCCGGTCCCATGCCCGGATAAATAGAGAGGGTTGCGTCAGGAAGGGCATCCGGCGAAATTGCCAAATTTAACCATGCGAATTGTTAGTACTCTAAATTTCTAAATTTAACAACGACCGCCATCGGCGCCATGGACCTACAGGGCGCTGGTGGAAATTGGGCTACTGTTGGTCGAAGAAGTAGAGGAGGAAGGAGAGTGCGTAGACAGAGAGAGAAGAAGAAAGGTTAGAGTGTAGGACTGAGAATAGGAACTCTGAATGTTGGTACTATGACAGGGAAAGGTAGAGAGCTGGCTGATATGATGGAGAGAAGGAAGGTGGATATACTGTGTGTACAGGAGACCAGGTGGAAGGGTAGCAAGGGGCAGGATTCAAGCTGTTTTATTATGGTGTGGATAGTAAGAGAAATGGGGTAGGTGTGGTCCTGAAGGAGGAGTTTGTGAGGAATGTTCTGGAGGTGAAGAGAGTGTCAGACAGGGTGATGAGTCTGAAGTTAGAGGATGAAGGGGTGATGTTGAATGTTGTTAGTGGTTATGCCCCGCAGGTAGGTTGTGAGTTAGAGGAGAAAGAGAGATTCTGGAGTGAATTAGATGAGGTGATAGAGAGTATTCCAACAGGTGAGAGAGTGGTGATAGGAGCAGATTTTAATGGACATGTTGGTGAGGAGAACACAGGTGATGAGGTGATGGGCAAGTTTGGAGTTAAGGAAAGGAACCTTGAAGCACATATGGTAGTGGACTTTGCTAAGAGGATGGACATGGCTGTGGTTAACACTTATTTTCAGAAGAGGGAGGAGCATAGAGTGACTTACAAGAGCACACAGGTAGGAGCACACAGGTAGACTACATCCTATGTAGAAGAGGCAATCTGAAAGAGATTAGTGACTGTAAAGTGGTAGTGGGAGAGAGTGTAGCCAGACAGCATAGTGCTGGGTGTGTCATCTGGAAGGAGGAAAGAAGATAAGGAGACTTGGTGGTGGAATGAGGAAGTTCAGGATAGTATTCAAAGGAAGAGGTTAGCCAAGAAGAAGTGGGACATGGACAGGTCTGAAGAGAATAGACAGGAATTCAAGGAGTTACAGCACAGAGTGAAGAGGGAGGTGTCTAAGGCCAAGCAGAAGGCATATGATGAGTTGTACACTAGGTTAGACACTAGAGAAGGAGAGAAGGACTTGTACAGGTTAGCTAGGCAGAGGGATCAAGATGGGAAGGATGTGCGGCAAGTTAGAGTTATTAAGGATAGAGATGGAAAGGTGGTCACAAGTGAGGAGAGTGTACGGAGGAGATGAAAGGAGTACTTTGAAGAGCTGTTGAATGAAGAATATGAGAGGGAAAAAAGAGTAGAAGGGGTGAACTCTGTGGAACAGAGAGTAGATAAGATTAGAAAGGATGAAGTCAGGAAGGCTTTGAAGAGGATGAAAAGTGGAAAGGCAGTTGGTCCTGACGACATCCCGGTGGAGGTCTGGAAGTGTCTAGGAGAGGTGGCAGTGTAATTTTTAACTAGTCTGTTTAACAGGGTTTTAGAGAGTGAGAAGATGCCTGAGGAATGGAGAAGAAGTGTATTAGTGCCGATCTTTAAGAATAAGGGTGACGTGCAGAGTTGCAGCAACTATAGGGGGACAAAGTTGATGAGCCATGGGAAAGAGTAGTGGCTTCATGCCCAGAAAGAGCACAACAGATGCAATATTTGCTCTGAGAATGTTGATGGAGAAGTATAGGGATGGTCAGATAGAGTTGCACTGTGTGTTTGTAGACTTGTAGAAAGCGTATGACAGGGTGCCAAGAGAAGAGCTGTGGTACTGTACGAGGAAGTCAGGAGTAGCAGAGAAGTATGTCAGAGCGGTGCAGGCCATGTATGAGTGGAGCAGGACAGTGGTGAGGTGTGCTGTAGGTCGGACAGAGGAGTTCAAAGTGGAGGTGGGACTGCATCAGGGATCGGCCCTGAGCCCCTTCCTGTTTGCTATGGTGATGGAGCAGTTGTCAGAGGAGGTCAGACAGGAGTCTCCTTGGACAATGATGTTTGCAGATGACATTGTGATCTGTAGTGAGAGCAGGGAGCAGGTGGAGGAGAACCTGGAGAGGTGGAGGTTTGGGCTGGAGAGAAGAGGAATGAAAGTCAGTCGTAGTAAGACTGAGTACTTGTGTGTGAATGACAGTGAGGGAAGTGGAACAGTAAGATTACAGGGTGAAGAGGTGAAGAAGGTACAGGAGTTTAAGTACTTGGGGTCAACAGTCCAGAGTAATGGAGAGTGTGGGAAAGAGGTAAAGAAGCGAGTGCAGGCAGGTTGGAATGGGTGGAGAAAGGTGTCGGGAGTTCTGTGTGATAGAAAAATTTCAGCGAGAATCAAGGGGAAGGTGTACAGGGCAGTGGTGAGACCAGCCATGCTGTATGGTTTAGAGACAGTGTCACTGAGACAGAGACAGGAGTCAGAGCTGGAGGTAGCAGAGCTGAAGATGTTGAGGTTCTCTTTGGGAGTGACAAGGTTGGACAGGATTAGGAACGAGTACATCAGAGGGACAGCTCATGTTTATCGGCATGAAAAGTAAGAGCACACCTCAGCAGCATTTTAGCATTGGAACCATGTTTCTAGCTTTTATCGTTTAAGCGATATGTTGCTTAAACTATTGCAAGAAATTCTGAAATGATATATAAATACAACTCCGAGTGGGTCCCGAAAAAATCAGAAGATGCCAGAGAAGTACCAGGCTAGCATGTGGTAATGGGCAGGTTTACTATTTACTTTTTCTGCGTATACTGCAGATGTCTACAGTATGTAGCTGGTGTATAATAAGTATGTCTGCATAAATATCTGGTGTTTATTATCTACATGTATTTGTTTATTCTGCACAGGTGGTAGGAAAGAAATATATTTTATGTAGCTGGAGTAAATAGCTGGCGGTTCATGGGCAGGTATCACTAAGTATCTGGTATTTCATATCTGTATGTATTTGTTTGTAAACCTTGTTTACATTTGTTGTTTATTCGGTGAGTATTGGTCAGTGTTGGTCAGTGTTTGGTGTTTTGTTGGTGACTTTAAGTAAATATCTCTCCAAAGGCAATAAGATATATGTTAAAATATGTGATATGTATCTGATGTATAATATCCATGTCTGGTAAATATCTGGTGTTTACTATTTACACGTTATTCTATCTGTGTAAATTGCAGACGTAGGCAGGGAAGTTTATGGTAAGTATCTGGTGTTTATTGGGCCGATGTGGTTAAATATCTGCCGGTTGATATATGTATATATTTGAAATGCACCTCAGATTAGTAACCAGGAGGCATGTAGTAAGTGTCTGCTGATATTGGACATTGTCTTGTGTTTTATGGGTGAGGGTGATGATTATCTTCATTTGTTTCTTTGACAACCAAACGTCCTAGCAGGGAAGTGTGTGGTAAGTAGCTGTTGTTTATTGTTTGGGAATGGGGAAGTATCTGTTGTTTAATATCTTAATGTGCAAGTAATGGGTAAGTATGAGTAAATATCTGGTGTTCATTATCTACATGTCTTTGTTTTCGACAGGTGGAATCAAAGAAATATATGCTATGTAGTTGATGTTTGATAGGCATGTCTGGGTAAATGTCTGAGACATGTCATGAGTATTTTGTGTTTTGTGGGTGAGTGTGGTAAATATCTGATCTTTAATATTAAATGTTTATTAAGTACATGTATTTGTTTATTGCTACACAAGCCAGGACATAAACGGTATGTAGCTTGTGTTTAATATGCATGTCTGTGTAAATATCTGGCGTTTACTATTCTTATGTACTTGTGTGTACCCCACAGGCGGTATCAAGGAAATATATGGTATGTAGCTGGTTAATAATATGCATGTCGTGGTAAATATGTGGTGTTTATTATTTACATGTTTATCTATCTGCTTAAACTGCAGATAGTAGCCGGAAAGGTTATGTTAATTAGCTGGGTTGGAACGGAGAACGTCCGCAAACCAATACACCAACTCCGTCAAGTACTCGTTCTGGGATGGAATGAGACCAGCCCCTTTCTGCACCAAGGTACGCTCCTTGAGATCTGTGGAGCAAGCAAAATCAGACAAAGCACACGCAGACTCTGTCCATCTTTTCAGGACGCTGACGTGGTACAACTGTGTCTCTGCTTGCTCACCTGGCTGTTGCAGGTGGTTGTTCATGGCTCCTACCCATTCAACTATCGTGTAGGGGCCCTGCCAGCGGTCAAGGAAATTGCAGGTAGCATCAGGTAGGAGGAGGTTCAGCCGATCGCCGGGCTGAAACTGCCATGCTTGGGTTGAACGGTTGTAGATTCTTTGTTGTTCTCTTTGAGATACGTCCATATGTTTGCAGATGATAGGAGTTACTTCAGCTCCTGCATCTCCTGAACATGATGCACAACTGAGTGGTAGGGTGAGAAGAAGGCACCTTGGTCACTGTCCTCAAAGGAGTTTGAGTGGCGATTGCCCGGAGGATGCTTGGGTAGTGTTCCGGATAGCGAAGAGCACATGGGGTAAGAGTCGGTCTGAGTTTCTCCCTTCCTCGTCTACCACCCACAGGAGCATCCTCTTCAGTGTTCAGTTGAACCTTTCACGTCTAGAAGGCCCCTTGGTCGCTGTCCGAAGAGGAGTTTGAGTGGTGATTGCCTGGAGGATGCTTGGGTAGTGTTCCGGATGGCAAAGAGCACATACGGTAAGTGTAGCTCTGAGTTCCTCCCTTCCTTGTCTAACACCCACAATAGCATCCTCTTCAGCGTTCGGTTGAACCTTTCACCAAATCCACTGACTCGGGCGTGGTTGACGTCGTCTGGTATTTAACCTGCAACATCCGACACAGAACAACTCTGGGCTTAGATGTGAATGCTTTGCCTTGATCTGAGACATGTCGTATCTATCTGTTAATTATTGGCTAGGTATTGGACAATGTCTGGTGTATTGCGGCTGAGTGTGAGTAACTATCTTCTCTGTCCATAGCTGACACTCGACCACACCCCCACTACCACAGTATTTTAATATGTCCCCTTTTCAGTGGGTGAGTGTGGTAAATATCTGATCTTTATATATATATATTTATCTTGTAATATATTGTCAAATAATATTTACAAGCTAAAGTCACAGTTTAAAAAGTTTAAGGTACTATGTGGCTGTAGAGTAAGAATTCAAGCTGTGGGAACAGTTTAAAGACGATGCGTCCTTAAAATAAAATAACCTCTTCCCTCACTCTAGCTGACGTCACACACACAATAGCGGTCTGAAGCCTGTGAAAAATACATTTAAAAATCCATATAAAATAAACTATACTACTTATCAGCATGAAAAGTAAGCGCACACCTCAGTAGCATTTTAGCATTGGAACCATGTTTCTAGCTATTATCGTTCAAACGATATGTTGCTTAAACTCTTGCAAATAAATACTGAAATAATATATAAATACAACTCCGAGTGGGTCCTGAAAAAATCAGAAGATGCCAGAGAAGTACCAGGCAAGCATGTGGTAATGGGCAGGTTTACTATTTACTTATTTTTCTGCGTATACTGCTGATGTCTACAGTATGTAGCTGGTGTATAATAAGCATGTCTGCATAAATATCTGGTGTTTATTATCTACATGTATTTGTTTATTCTGCGCAGGTGTTATGAAAGAAATATATTGTATGTAGCTGGAGTAAATAGCTGGCGGTTCATGGGCAGGTATCACTAAGTGTCTGGTGTTTCATATCTGTATGTATTTGTTTGTAAACCTTGTTTACATTTGTTGTTTATTCGGTGGGTATTGGTCAGTGTTGGTCAGTGTTTGGTGTTTTGTTGGTGACTTTAAGTAAATATCTCTCCAAAGGCAATAAGATATATGTTAAAATATGTGATATGTTTCTGATGTATAATATCCATGCCTGGGTAAATATCTGGTGTTTACTATTTACATGTTATTCTATCTGTGTAAATTGCAGACGTAGGCAGGGAAGTTTATGGTAAGTATCTGGTGTTTATTGGGCCGATGTGGTTAAATATCTGCCGGTTAATATTTGTATATATTTGAAATGCACCTCAGATTAGTAACCAGGAGGCATGTAGTAATTGTCTGCTGATATTGGACATTGTCTTGTGTTTTATGGGTGAGGGTGATGATTATCTTCATTTGTTTCTTTGACAACCAAACGTCCTAGCAGGGAAGTGTGTGGTAAGTATCTGTTGTTTATTGTTTGGGAATGGGGAAGTATCTGTTGTTTAATATCTTAATGTGCAAGTAATGGGTAAGTATGAGTAAATATCTGGTGTTCATTATCTACATGTCTTTGTTTTCGACAGGTGGAATCAAAGAAATATATGCTATGTAGTTGATGTTTGATAGGCATGTCTGGGTAAATGTCTGAGACATGTCATAAGTATTTTGTGTTTTGTGGGTGAGTGTGAGTAACTATCTTCTCTGTCTATAGCTAACACTCAACCACACCCCCCACTGCCACAGTATTGAAATGTGTCCCCTTTTCAGTGGGTGAGTGTGGTAAATATCTGATCTTCAATATCTTAACTTGTTTCCCTGTTAACCTAAGGTCCTAGCGGGGAAGTGTGTGGTAAGTAGCTGATGTTTATTGTTTGTAAATGCGGAATTATCTTAATGTGCATGTAATGGGTAGGTATGAGTCATTACTTGGTGTTTATTAAGTACATGTATTTGTTTATTGCTACACAAGCCAGGACATAAACGGTATGTAGCTTGTGTTTAATATGCATGTCTGTGTAAATATCTGGCGTTTACTATTCTTACGTACTTGTGTGTACCCCACAGGCGGTATCAAGGAAATATATGGTATGTAGCTGGTTAATAATATGCATGTCTTGGTAAATATGTGGTGTTTATTATTTACATGTTTATCTATCTGCTTAAACTGGAGATAGTAGCCGGAAAGGTTATGTTAATTAGCTGGGTTGGAACGGAGAACGTCCGCAAACCAGTACACCAACTCCGTCAGGTACTCGTTCTGGGATGGAATGAGACCAGCCCCTTTCTGCACCAAGGTACGCTCCTTGAGATCTGTGGAGCAAGTAAAATCAGACAAAGCACATGCAGACTCTGTCCATCTTTTCAGGACGCTGACATGGTACAACTGTGTCTCTGCTTGCTCACCTGGCTGTTGCAGGTGGTAGTTCATGGCTCCTACCCATTCAACTATCGTGTAGGGGCCCTGCCAGCGGTCAAGGAAATTGCAGGTAGCATCAGGTAGGAGGAGATTCAGCCGATCGCCGGGCTGAAACTGCCATGCTTGGGTTGGACGGTTGTAGATTCTTTGTTGTTCTCTTTGAGATGCGTCCATATGTTTGCAGATGATAGGAGTTACTTCAGCTCCTGCATCTCCTGAACATGATGCACAACTGAGTGGTAGGGTGAGGGCTGCTCCTCCCAGGCCTCTCGAGCCACATCTAGAAGGCACCTTGGTCACTGTCCTCAGAGGAGTTTGAGTGGCGATTGCCCGGAGGATGCTTGGGTAGTGTTCCGGATAGCGAAGAGCACATGGGGTAAGAGTCTGTCTGAGTTTCTCCCTTCCTCGTCTACCACCAACAGGAGCATCCTCTTCAGTGTTCAGTTGAACCTTTCATGTCTAGAAGGCCCCTTGATCGCTGTCCGAAGAGGAGTTTGAGTGGTGATTGCCTGGAGGATGCTTGGGTAGTGTTCCGGATGGCAAAGAGCACATACGGTAAGTGTAGCTCTGAGTTCCTCCCTTCCTTGTCTAACAGCCACAATAGCATCCTCTTCAGCGTTCGGTTGAAACTTTCACCAAGTCCACTGACTCGGGCGTGGTTGACGTCGTCTGGTGTTTAACCTGCAACATCCGACACAGAACAACTCTGGGCTTAGATGTGAATGGTTTGCCTTGATCTGAGACATGTCATATCTATCTGTTATTTATTGGCTAGGTATTGGACAATGTCTGGTGTATTGCGGCTGAGTGTGAGTAACTATCTTCTCTGTCCATAGCTGACACTCGACCACACCCCCACTACCACAGTATTGTAATGTATGCCCTTTTCAGTGGGTGAGTGTGGTAAATATCTGATCTTTAATATCTTAACTTGTTTCCCTGTTAACCTAAAGTCCTAGCGGGGAAGTGTGTGGTAAGTAGCTGATGTTCATTGGTTGTAAATGCGGAATTACCTTAATGTGCATTTAATGGGTAGGTATGAGTCATTACTTGGTGTTTATTAAGTACATGTATTTGTTTATTGCTACACAGGCCAGGACATAAACGGTATGTAGCTTGTGCTTAATATGCATGTCTGTGTAAATATCTGGCGTTTATTATTCTTATGTACTTGTGTGTACCCCACAGGCGGTATCAAGGAAATATATGGTATGTAGCTGGTTAATAATATGCATGTCTTGGTAAATATGTGGTGTTTATTATTTACATGTTTATCTATCTGCTTAAACTGGAGATAGTAGCTGGAAAGGTTATGTTACTTAGCTGGGTTGGAACGGAGAACGTCCGCAAACCGGTACACCAACTCCGTCAAGTACTCGTTCTGGGATGGAGTGAGACCAGCCCCTTTCTGCACCAAGGTACGCTCCTTGAGATCTGTGGAGCAAGCAAAATCAGACAAAGCACACGCAGACTCTGTCCATCTTTTCAGGATGCTGACGTGGTACAACTTTGTCTCTGCTTGCTCACCTGGCTGTTGCAGGTGGTAGTTCATGGCTCCTACCCATTCAACTATCGTGTAGGGGCCCTGTCAGCGGTAAAGGAAATTGCAGGTTGCATCAGGTAGGAGGAGGTTCAGCCGATCGCCGGGCTGATACTGCCGTGCTTGGGTTGGACGGTTGTAGATTCTTTGTTGTTCTCTTTGAGATGCGTCCATATGTTTGCAGATGATAGGAGTTACTTCAGCTCCTGCATCTCCTGAACATGATGCACAACTGAGTGGTAGGGTGAGGGCTGCTCCTTCCTTGTCTAACACCCACAATAGCATCCTCTTCAGTGTTCAGTTGAACCTTTCACGTCTAGAAGGCCCCTTGGTTGCTGTCGTATCTATCTGTTATTTATCGGCTAGGTATTGGACAATGTCTGGTGTTTTGCGCCTGAGTGTGAGTAACTATCTTCTCTGTCCATAGCTGACACTCGACCACACCCCCACTGCCACAGTATTGTAATGTATACCCTTTTCAGTGGGTGAGTCTGGTAAATATCTGATCTTTAATATCTTAACTTGTTTCCCTGTTAACCTAAGGTCCTAGCGGGGAAGTGTGTGGTAAGTAGCTGATGTTTATTGGTTGTAAATGCAGAATTATTAAGTTTATTAAGTACATGTATTTGTTTATTGCTACACAAGCCAGGAAATCATCGGTATGTAACTGGTGTTTAATATGCATGTCTGTGTAAATATCTCGTGTTTACTATTCTCACGTACTTGTGTGTACCACACAGGCAGTATCAAGGAAATATATGGTATGTAGCTGGTTAATAATATGCATGTCTTGGTAAATATCTGGTGTTCATTATTTTTATGTTTTTCCTATCTGCTTAAACTGGATATATTAGCAGGAAAGGTTATGTTAATTAGTTGGTTTGGAAGGTAAGACTTGTTGACGACTAAAAATCAGGGCTAATATTGTGCAGTGTGAATTTGGAATAAGCGACTTATCCCGGTTCTGCAGATGTGGTAGGGTATGTAAAAATGAGAGGGGGTCTGAAGATACATCAGTCAAAGATAAAGTGCTTGAAACCTGAACATAATGTAAACACAGCCTTACTAGGAGATGTGGGGAAGAAGCTGAAGGCTATGGCTTCCATTATTTGGAGCATAGCTGCTGATCGCTTTGGAAAGAAAGAGCCGAATGTTAAAACATATGTCCAGCTAAAGGAAAACAGACGTGAAGGAGATAGCAATCTTTAAAAGGGATCTGTGGAGGCTGAGGAAGGCATTTTGTGATGCAACAGTAGATGAGAGACCAGCACTCACTGAAATTCGTGACAACAAAAATTCTACATAGATCAAGCAATTCCGTACCATCTCACTTCTCAATGTCAAATGCAATAATTTTCTTGGAATTCTGGCAAAGAGGCTGACCTCCTTTATGATGGACAATGGGTACATGGGCACGTCCATCCGAAAGGGGGGATTTCCAGTGATAGTGGGCTGTCTTGAGCACACCAGCATAATCACTAAGATCATCAAAGATGTGAAGAAGGACCATGGTGACCTGGCAGTCCTGGCTGGATTTAACAAATGCGTATGGGACAATACCTCGTAATTTGGTGGATTTGATGTGTCCCAGACCGTTTCCAGAAGCTCTTGAAGTGCTACGATGACAACATGCGCTTCACCTGTGGAGACTTCACCACAGAATGGCTAGAGGTGGGCATTTTCAATGGCTACACAATTTCAGTAATCTTGTTTTTGAACGATGAACCTTCTCGTTAAGTCAGCAGAGAAGTTGCGGCGGGGTGCAGTGTTGGCCAGTGGCATCCAGCAGGAACCTATAAGAGCATTTATGGATGACCTCACCGTCATGGCAAAATTAGTACCTGAATGGAGATGGATCTTGGAGGATCTGCTTGAGCTAACTGATTGGGCAAGGATGGAGTTTAAACCTGAAATGTCCAGAAGCCTGGTATTGAGGAAGGGGCACATTTAGGACCGGTTCTGCTTCAGGATCAAAGATACCATCATCCCACCAGTCCAAGAGAGAGCAGTGAAGAGCTTGGGGAAGTGGTATAGGGCAGACGTCAATGTTAAGCAGAGTGTGAGGGAGATGTTTATCCAAGTAGATGCCTGGATGACATCCTACCCGGCACCTATTAGGCCTGTGTTTACCAACATGGTTTCCTAGATAATAGACTGCTCTGGCCTCTGCTTGTTTATGAGGTACCTGTCTCTACTGCTGAGGAATTGGAGAGGAAGTTTAACACCTATTTAAGGAGGTGGCTGGTTGTCCCAAGATGCTAGCAGCAAGTTGCAGCTGTCAGTGACATCAGTGCTTGAGGAGTATAAAGCATCAAAGGCACGCCAGGCTATGATGCTGCGAGACAGTCCCAATGAAGTCAGCATGCTGGCATACCTACTGTCCCAACGATGTCAGCATGCTGCAGTCAATCCTCAGCCTCCATTAGTGCTCTATTTCATCCTTTGCTGAAATAGAGCACTAATGGAGGCTGAGGATTGACTGCAGCATGCTGACATCGTTGGGACAGTAGGTACGCCACAGCATGGTACAGAGGGAGGTCCGCAAAGGCAGAGGAGAAACTCAGCATGCCAAGGCAGTTGCCATGAATAAACAGGGCAGCTGGACAAGGTGGAAGGGTGTACAAGAAAGTGTCCTGATGTGGCAGGACATTTGGACTATGGAATGATGCCGGATAAAGTTCTTGATGTGTTCTGTCTACAATGTTCTGCCTACTCCATCAAACCTTAGAGAGCCTCAGCTACACACTATGTGGAAAGCAAGCCAACTTTGAGCATGTCCTCTCAGCATGCCAGTAAGTGACTTATTGTGCATGTAATGAATAGGTATGAATAAATATATGGTGTTTATCTGCATGTGTTTCTATCCCACAGGTGCTATCAAAGAAATATATTCTATTTAGTTGGTGTTTGATATGCATGTGTGGTTAAATATACGAGACATGTCGACAAGTATCTGTTGTTCCTTGGCTTAATATTGGTCAGTGTCTGGTGTATTGTGGATGAGTGTGGTAAATGTCTGGTTCTTAATATCTTTATTTGTTTCTCTGCAAATCATTTCTCTTGTGGCTAAAATGTGTTTGATTGTAAACCATATTTATTATTATTTATTAATTAATTTATTTAATTTATTGGTATATATTATCTTCATGCATTTGTTTGTTCTCCACAGGCAATAAAATAAATAGTATGTATGTAAATGGTATGTATGTCTGGGTAAATATCTGGTGTTTACTATTTTCTTTTTTTCTATCTGTGTAAACTGCAGACATTAGCTCCTGTTTGAACTGAACTGGGCATTATAGGGATGATCTGTGCTGACATTGTGATGTTTTGGTTTATAACCTAGAAATTCTTTCTGTATGTAACAGTTACTGCTCACCTTCTCTTTCATGACCTAGATAATTCTCTTGAACCCTTCAGTGGACACATCAGCCACCACATCTCTTATCTGCTGATGCCTTTTTCTCTACAGATGTATGTAGATAACATTAAAGATTTTACCTTTGTTTTGTGTAAATACTCTGTCACAGTAAACTATGCTATTAGAACACAGACTCTGTGTGTTTTTTTGCACTCTCTTAACTGATATAAGCTCAAATGTCTGAGTTTGAATCTGAGTGAACCAAAATTCTGTCAGCTCTCTGGGTAATGTGTAGGTGTGAGGAACTATCTGGTGTTTATTGTCTACAAGTAACTGTGTACACTACAGGTAAAAGCAAGAAAGTGTATCGTACCTAGCTGGTGTTTAATGTTGCATGCTACTGCCTGTGGAGTACACACAAATATATGTTGATAATAAATACCAGATATTTACTCATTCCTACCCATTACCATATACTTGCTTGTTACTTACCTGCAGTTTACATGCACACACAAAGCCACTGAGATATTAACACAATTTCGCAATATCTCACTGTTGCAAAAGTATTATTAAGTAAAATTAGTTAAATGTTTAATGACTGTGTGGTAAATATCTGGTCTTTAATATTTTCATATTGTTATCTGTATACCAAATCTAATCTTTGCTAATCTGTGTGTGGATTTTGATGACCACATTATCACCTAGGAACTCAGTAACGATGCACCACCTGGGGGTGATATTCATGTTTGTACACACAAAAACAAGTATGTCTCTTGGAAAATAGTGTACATGAAAGACAAAGAAAGAAAGAAAGAAAGAAAGAAAGAAAGAAAGAAAGAAAGAAAGAAAGAAAGAAAGAAAGAAAGAAAGAAAGAAAGAAAGAAAGAAAGAAAGAAAGAAAGAAAGAAAGAAAGAAAGAAAGAAAGAAAGAAAGAAAGAAAGAAAGAAAGAAAAAGAAAGAAAGAGCCTGCCTTTTGAAGCCTTTAGCTTCAATCACTTGTAATGTGGTTCACTTGCAAATGCAACCTACTTTTGCAATGTAGTCTTAGGATTTCGTCTTATCTTCAATTGTTGTCAAATTATTCAGCAGTAAGAATTTATCAAAAACAAACTGACCACCATACTACTACAGGGGTAATTCAACTAAGTTACAATAAATGTATACAAGCATATATTCAAACAAAAGGCCGCTTACACAATGTTTCATTTTTCTTCTTATTCTTCTTTCGGCTTTTCCCTTCAGGGCTCACCTATCCTAGCTTCATATCCTCATTTATTACATCCTTATACCTCCTCTTTGGCCTTCCTCTTTGCCTCCTGCCTGGCAGCTCCATGTCCAACATTCTCCTACCAATATACTCACTCTCCCTCCTCTGAACATGTCCAAACCATCTTAATCTGGCCGTCCTAACTTTGTCCCCCAAACGTCCAACATGAGCTGTCCTTCTGATGTACTCATTCCTAATCCTGTCCAACCGTGTCACTCCCAAAGAGAACCTCAACATCTTCAGCTCTGCTACCTCCAGCGCTGACTCCTGTCTTTTCTTCAGTGACACTGTCTCTAAACCAAACAGCATGGCTGGTCTCACCACTGTCTTGTACACCTTTCCCTTGATTCCTGCTGATATTTTTCTATCACAGAACTTCAGACCAAGGAATTTCATGTCCAAGGAGACTCCTGTCTGACCACCTCTGACAACTGGTCCATCACCGTAGCAAACAGAAAGGGGCTCAGAGCCGATCCCTGATGCAGTCCCACTACCACTTTGAACTCCTCTGTCTGCCCTACAGCACACCTCACCACTGTCCTGCTCTTCTCATAAATTTCCTGCACCACTCTGACATACTTCTCTGCTACTCCTGACTTCCTCATACAGTACCACAGCTCTTCTCTTGGCACCCTGTCACATGCTTTCTCCACGTCTACAAACACACAGTGCAACTCTCTCTGACCATCCCTATACTTCTCCATCAACATTCTCAGAGCAAAAATTGCATCTATTGTGCTCTTTCTTGGCATGAAGCCATACTGCTGCTCACAAATTTCCACTACCTTCCTTAACCAAGCTTCCACTACTCTTTCCCATAGCTTCATTTTATGGCTCATCAACTTTATCCCCCTATAGTTGCTGCATGTCACCCTTATTCTTAAAGATCGGCACTAATACACTTCTTCTCCATTCCTCAGGCATCTTCTCACTCTCTAAAACCCTGTTAAACAGACTAGTTAAAAATTCAACTGCTGCCTCTCCTAGACACTTCCAGACCTCCACTGGGATGTCATCAGGACCAACTGCCTTTCCACTTTTCATCCTCTTCAAAGCCTTCCTGACTTCATCCTTTCTATTTTCTGTTCCACAGAGTTCACCCCTTTCATCTCCTCTCTACACTCCCCTCACTTTTGAGCACCTTTCTATCTCTATCTATTCTATCTATATTATTCTAACTTTCTGCACATCCTTCCCATCTTGATCCCTCTGCCTAGCTAACCTGTACAAGTCCTTCTCTCCTTCTCTAGTATCTAACCTAGTGTACAACTCGTCATATGCCTTCTGCTTGACCTTAGACACCTCCCTCTTCACTCTGCACTGTAGCTCCTTGTATTCATGTCTATTCTCTTCAGTCCTGTCCATGTCCCACTTCTTCTTGGCTAACCTCTTCCTCTGAATACTATCCTGAACTTCCTCATTCCACCACCAAGTCTCCTTATCTTCCTTCCTCTTTCCAGATGACACACCCAGCACCTTTCTTTCTGTCTTCCTGAACAATTATGCTGTAGTTTCCCAGTCATCTGGCAGCACTACCTGACCACCCAGAGCCTGCCTCAACTTCTGTCTAAATTCCTCACAACATTCCTCCTTTTTCGGCTTCCACCACTTGGTTTTCTTCTCTATCTCTATCTTTGACCTCTTCATCTTACAGACCATCAAAGTCATCCTACACACCACCATCCTATGCTGTCTGGCTACACTCTCTCCCACTACCACTTTACAGTCACTAATCTCTTTCAGATTGCCTCTTCTACATAGGATGTAGTCTACCTGTGTGCTCCTACCTCCACTCGTGTAAGTCACTCTATGCTCCTCCCTCTTCTGAAAATAAGTGTTAACCACAGCCATGTTCATCCTCTTAGCAAAGTCCACTACCATCTGTCCTTCAAGGTTCCTTTCTTTAACTCCAAACTTGCCCATCACCTCCTCATCACCTGTGTTCCCCTCACCAACATGTCCATTAAAATCTGCTCCTATCACCACTCTCTCACCCGTGGGAATACTCTCTATCACCTCATCTAATTCACTCCAGAATCTCTCTTTCTCCTCTAACTCACAACCTACCTGCGGGGCATAACCACTAACAACATTCAACATCACCCCTTCAACCTCTAACTTCAGACTCATCACCCTGTCTGACACTCTCTTCACCTCCAGAACATTCCTCACAAACTCCTCCTTCAGGACCACACCTACCCCATTTCTCTTACTATCCACACCATAATAAAACAGCTTGAATCCTGCTCCTATACTACAAGCCTTGCTACCCTTCCACCTGGTCTCCTGTACACACTGTATATCCACCTTCCTTCTTTCCATCATATCAGCCAGCTCTCTACCTTTTCCTGTCATAGTACCAACATTCAACACCAACTCTTCTCTCTCTGTCTACACACTCTCCTTCCTCCTCCTCTTCTTCTTCGACCAACAGTAGCCCAATTTCCACCAGCATCCTGTAGGTCAACGGCGCCGATGGCAGGCATTGTATGAAATTCAGAGTCCTGACAATTCGCATGATTAAATTTGGCAATGTTTTACGCAGGATACCCTTCCTCACACAACCTTTTCTATTTATCCGGACTTGGGACCGGCACAGAAGTCACTGGACTGTGACCCCCATGGCTAGATTACAATGTTTCATTTAATATGAAATCAATTTGCTGTTGTAATTTGTAAAGAAACATGAAAGCAAACAAAATGTCCTATTTCCTGTCTGAAAAAAATCTGATTGGAGGCTGAAATCTAACTAGGTTAGAGTATTTTATAGAATAATAAAAAGGATATTTATTAGAATTAGGAATACGAATCTGTCATTTTACAGAGTTAGCTATATTTTTCTGTTGCTTTATTCTGATAATCAAAGAATAAATCTTGAGTTAACAAATTATTTTTCTCATGATGTGGAAATGCAAGATTAGGCATATATGTTGTACATCATGGATGAGCACATCCTTTTTTCTTTAATGAAGGACTAACATGAAGGCATCTTTTTCAGTGCTAGCAAATTAGGGTCAGTCACTTGAGAAGTCACATCATGGGTACTATAGTGATTCTGAATGGTTGGTCAGTTTTATTGCCAGGTAACTTGAGGAGCCAGATCATCTCTATGGTTACTGCATAATGTTTAAGATATTATTACTACATAACAATATTCTACCTTAACACTAATATATGAAAATGTTACACTGGCTCTACTATTCAGCATGATTCCCAAACAGTCTCTCATGATTTCATGTTTTCTGGCCAGAGCTACAACACAGTAGATTAGGCTGGTCCTTCGTATCGAGACACATTCACAATGAATCCTAAAGATACTTCACACACTGGGGCCTGAGGGACTAGGAGTTAAATGTTGATCTTTTCAGTTTTCATCAATGTTGATCTGATCAGTTTTTTCCATTTAGAGTATATATACAAATTTACACACACACATACAGTATCTCACAAAAGTGAGTACACCCCTCACATTTTTGTAAATATTTTATTATATCTTTTCATATGACAACACTGAAGTAATGACACTCTGCTTCAATGTAAAGTAGTGAGTGTACAGCCTGTATAACAGTGTAAATTTGCTGTCCCCTCAAAATAATTCAACATACAGCCATTAATGTCTAAACAGTTGGCAACAAAAGTGAGTACACCCCTAAGGGGAAATGTCCAAATTGGGCCCATAGTGTCAATATTTTGTGTGGCCACCATTATTTTCCAGCACTGCCTTAACCCTCTTGGGCATGGAGTTCACCAGAGCTTCACAGGTTGCCACTGGAGTCCTCTTCCACTCCTCCATGATGACATCACAGAGCTGGTGGATGTTAGAGACCTTGCGCTCCCCCACCTTAGGGTTTAGGTCTGGAGACATGCTTGGCCAGTCCATCACCTTTACCCTTAGCTTCTTTAGCAAGGCAGTGGTCATCTTGGAGGTGTGTTTGGGGTCGTTATCATGTTGGAATACTGCCCTGCGGCCCAGTCTCCGAAGGGAGGGGATCATGCTCTGCTTCAGTATGTCACAGTACATGTTGGCATTCATGGTTCCCTCAATGAACTGTAGCTCCCCAGTGCCAGCAGCACTCATGCAGGTCCAGACCATGACACTCCCACCACCATGCTTGACTGTAGGCAAGGCACACTTGTCTTTGTACTCCTCACCTGGTTGCCGCCACACACGTTTGACACCATCTGAACCAAATAAGTTTATCTTGGTCTTATCGGACCACAGGACATGGTTCTGGCCATGTCCTTAGTCTCCTTGTCTTCTGCAAACTGTATGTGGGCTTTCTTGTGCATTATCTTTAGTAGAGGCTTCCTTCTGGGACAACAGCCATGCAGACCAATTTGATGCAGTGTGCGGCGTATGGTCTGAGCACTGACAGGCTGACCCCCCACCCCTTCAACCTCTGCAGCAATGCTGGCAGCACTCATACATCTATTTCCCAAAGACAACCTCCAGATATGACGCTGAGCACGTGCACTCAACTTCTTTGGTGGACCATGGCAAGGCCTGTTCTGAGTGGAACCTGTCCTGTAAAACCGCTGTATGGTCTTGCCCACTGTGCTGCAGCTCAGTTTCAGGGCAATCTTCTTATAGCCTAGGCCATCTTTATGTAGAGCAACAATTCTTTTTTTCAGATCCTCAGAGAGTTCTTTGCCATGAGGTGCCATGTTGAACTTCAAGTGACCAGTATGAGAGAGTGTGAGAGCGATAAGACCAATTTTAACACACCTGCTCCCCATTCACACCTGAGACCTTGTAACACTAACGAGTCACATGACATAAATGGCTAATTGGGCCCAATTTGGACATTTCCACTTAGGGGTGTACTCACTTTTGTTGCCAACTGTTTAGACATTAATGGCTGTGTGTTGAGTTATTTTGAGGGGACAGCAAATTTACACTGTTATACGGGCTGTACACTCACTACTTTACATTGAAGCAGAGTGTCATTTCTTCAGTGTTGTCATATGAAAAGATATAATAAAATATTTACAAAAATGTGAGGGGTGTACTCACTTTTGTGAGATACTGTATATATATATATACACGCACAAATCAGGCATAACGTTATGAGCACTGACAGGTGAATAACACTAATTGTCTCCTCATCATGACAC
Source organism: Hemibagrus wyckioides (assembly GCF_019097595.1). Taxonomy (NCBI): domain Eukaryota; kingdom Metazoa; phylum Chordata; class Actinopteri; order Siluriformes; family Bagridae; genus Hemibagrus; species Hemibagrus wyckioides. The sequence continues at coordinate 6,394,464 of NC_080733.1, read as the reverse complement.
CTGTTATTGGGTGGGATATATTAGGCAGCAAGTCAACATTTTGTCCTCAAAGTTGATGTGTTAGAAGCAGGAAAAATGGTCAAGCGCAAGGATTCGAGCGAGTTTGACAAGGGCCAGATTGTGATGGCTAGATGACCGGATCAGAGCATCTCCAAAACTGCAGCTCTTGTGGGGTGTTCCTGGGCTGCAGTGGTCAGTATCTATCAAAAGTGGTCCAAGGAAGGACCAGTGGTGAACCAGCGACAGGGTCAATGGGCGGCCAAGGCTCATTGATGCACGTGGGGAGTGAAGGCTGGCCCGTGTGATCAGATCCTACAGATCATACACTATATATACACTACCGCTCAAAAGTTTGGGATCACTTTTCAGCTTGATTTCAGCTATGGAGGAAGACTCCATCAGCCAATCCATCTTGTGGGAGATACTCCAAGAAGCATGGGGTGAAATCTCATCAGATTATTTAAAAAAATTGACAGCTAGAATGCCCAGGCTGTAATTGCTGCAAAAGGTGTTTTTTTTTTTTTTGATGAAGGCAAAATTTGAAGAAAACATTCATCATTTCAATCGAAATCATTATTTCTAACTCTGACATGTCAGCATGTCCTGTTCTTTTGCTATATTTTCTATTCAGACTCATTTTTGAGTGATCTCAATCTTCAGAGGCGGCGAACCGCACATATACATTGTTTCTATATTCGCTGTGTCTCATTTCGGATGCTGCGTCCTCCGGAGATTGCAGTTTTTGCTGCATACGGCATCAATAATGTGTTTTTTTTGTTTTGTTTTTTTTAGAAAAGTAACCGTAATAAAATGGACTATTCCTTGTGAGGTGTGAAATACTGTAGACTAATTTCTTTTTACTTTGTTATTTAACGGTTACTTAGTATCTATTGCCGTGGCGTCCAGGGGTGATTCTAGGATTTCCATTTAAGGGGGGGCTCAGACCCCAATGAGGGTATAATAGTAATAAATAAATAAATAAATAAATTAAATTAAATTAAATTAAATTAAATTAAATTAAATTAAATTAAATTAAATTAAAATAAAATAAAATAAAATAAAATAAAATAAAATAAAATAAAATAAAATAGGGTTTGACTAGGTTTGACTAACAGGGTAGGATGGTAAACTTATTGCAGCATTCCACGGTATTGCATAGATGTGTTTAACATTTGAGTACTGAATACGAGCCAAATACGAGTCTTCCTGATCACACACACACACACACACACTTCCTCGCTCTGCGACGCCGGGGTCTGCGGATTGAAGAATGTGCTGAAACACGGGGAAGAGCCGAAGTCTGCCGCCGTTTTCATATGAAATTTTAAGGGGACTGAGGCGATCACCAATTTGTGTACAGTTTATGGAGAATCACAGAATTTTAGAAGGGCTGAGTAGAAAATGACCATGGTGGCGTCATAATGATGATATAGAGGTGGATTAATTCAGGAAGAACACCAGTGAAGGCCTAGGTGAGAAATGCACATGCACAGCCCGCCACTGATATATATATTTATATATATATATATATATATATTTATATATATATATATATATATATATATATATATATATATATATATATATATGTGTGTGTGTGTGTGTGTGTGTGTGTGTGTGTGTGTGTGTGTGTGTGTGTGTGTGGTTCTCTCTAGTCTCTTGGTGTGTGCGCGCGCGTGGAGGCAGTCTGGCAGTAGAAACTACAACATGACCTTCGAAACACAGGTCAGATTTATTGTAGCAACGAGCCCTAGCGACCGTTAGAGTCCATGGCGACAACAGTGGCAGGACGTGAGTTTGTGTACAGGAATGCGACATTTCCTCATCATCTTTGACGGACTTGTTGGTGATATCAGGCGAAACAGATCAGGTCGTGTAAAAGATTGAGCATGGGCTGCGGGAGCTCCAGAATTACGGTGGTGGAACCCGCAAAAACGGGCTGCCTCGACACTACAAATGAGGTACAGTCAGTTTTTCATCACGTTTCCTTACAATATCAATCAGTAAGGAGATAGTGAAGTACGTTGACGCGTATGAAGCAAAAGTTTTCTGAGTATGCAGTTCTACTTTTTTAATATGAAGTGAGAGTTATTAATAATTCAAGAGTTTCTCATGACCAGTGCCCAGTAACATTGTGTGTTGTTCTGGTGTTTTGCCAGTGTCCATCCCCACAACGTGCTCAAGCTTTGGGTATAAAAGCCTGTTTAATATTATATAATATATCAAATAAATGAGTTCATTTAAGTACACGTTTGACTCTTAACTTAAACTCTATTAAATTACGTTTATGTGGATTACATTTTCCCTATTGATTGGTCTTATCCAGGAAGTTTTCCTTCTGTCTCGTCTTTCCATGATAAATTCCAGATCTCAAGCAGAAAAAAAGTGCTTAAATAATATGAATAAACATTTAACATAAGTACATATTTAATGAAGTACCCCAACTTTCCTTTGATTATACAGTAAGTGATGGCTTTCGGGGGTTTATTTTAAGTCCTGGGATATGAGTTAAAATTCTTGTCCTTTGTAATTGCAATAATGGTAAAGATGGAGATAGAGATTAGATTTTTTTAAGACAGCATTTTTACCAGCAAAAATTTCAGAACATTTCCCTGAGACTGTACTGAGAACAGAACAGAAAGCCGGTTTCTCTCAAACCTGCTTGTGGTCTATGGGAAGCTGTAAACAACAGACACAACATACATTTCACAGTGTAGAGAAACATCTTCAAATTCACGTATGATGCAGATGTGGTGAATTACGTGTAGTTTGAGGAGATGTTGGGAATGTTCCCTTAATGTAGTTCATAAAAAGCACATGTTTAAAGTTTAATTTTAAACATAAGGGTTTTCTATGGGATGGTTGTATTTTTGGAGGCACCGACATCTCCCCACCTTTGCAGGATTACACAGAACCAGTTATTACTGAAGTGTGTGTATGAATTAGCCAGACACAAAAAAGTTTCTTGAATATTCTTTTTATGTAAATCTATAGATTGAACCAGTGTATGGGAGTCCTCGTGGTGACTCTGCCATCTCTAAAAACACAACAGACAGTGGAGTTGGTTTGGATGCAGCAGAAATCACTGTGCCTTCCAGGACAGTTCCTAGGATTCTCCCACCACTGCAAGGTATGAGGAAAGGGGGGGGGGTTCTCTGTTCACACAACTGAGTGAGCTGTATTGGGAATAAGGAAAAATCCAGTGCCCCAAACACCTGGTTTAATGTGCTGAACTTCTACATTTCCATATATTTAGGCCTTCAAGTAAGAGATATGAGAACACTCCCATTTTTCAGAAGTACCATCTCCATAACCTAATCTTTGTGGCATCTTAGCTCACAGTCCAAGGCAGACTCAGGAGAGCCAGAGACTGGAGTCAAGTGTGATTCTGGAACAACTGCTGAGTCAGGGCATCATCCCTGCCCAAAGCAGAGTGGCAGGCAGTGGAGAAGCGTACAACATCGTGGTCAGTGTGTCATGTTGCAAAAACACTGCATCTGGTTGCTCTGTTGATGTTTGTAGGCAGATCTTGGTTTAATGTGTCTGGTGTAATGCAGCTAGCTGATGGAGAGGTTCCGAGGAAGAGGCCGCCACCTCGCCTGGAGTCACTGAAGATCCGTAAAGAACAAGAGGTCATTAGAAAGGAAGACATTGATGAGAAGATGAGACAAGTAGAGGAAAGGAGGAAGGTACAACAAATACAAAATCCTTTATTAACACCTTTTAACAAATACACAAAATGAGTGCAAATACAGTATAGAATAAAATTAAATGAGTTTTAAAATAAACTGAAGATAAAAGTTAAAAATGAAAAAATAATATGTAATGAGGAAGTGCTGTTAATGAAATGCTATTTTTTGCATGTCACAAATGCATGGATCATTTTTACATTGCTTAATATTTCTGTAACCAATATATGATCAAATTAAGTTTTCAAAATTCTTGTATAATCAGAATACGATGAAATTAACCCTGCAAGCTTCATTTCCAAAGTGGTGAAATGCAGCCTAATGTAAATCATCCAATAACAGCAATTCGGCAATTAACAGCAAGTTTTATTCCCCTTATACCAAAGCAAATTGCAAATTTATGTTTATTAAAGAATGACATCAAACATTTTATAAGGTTGTGGTTATGTCTAAAGTTCTGGAACAAGCTATATATTATCTCTGTATTATTATATTATCTCTAATATTATAGCAGCTTTACTTCACCAGGTTACCAAGAAACTGCAAAGACTTCTTATACTGTACTGCAGAATTTATATCTGATCAATCAGAATTGAGAATCCAGCCTTTTAAATGTATGCATGCAGATACGGGAGGAAGATCTGAGAAACAGACTGAGGGCTAAATCTGCACGGCCTCGTGGAGCTGCTCTTGTCCAAGTTGGGGAGGAAGCCGCCCCTGTGGTTGATTCTCCTCCATCTCCCCATATTCCAACCACAGCCAAAGATCCTGACATGGACAGCAGTGGAGAAGAAGTAGCTAACCTACTCTCCTGTGCAGGCGAATAACCCAAACTTTCATTAGAATAAAGTCTTTTAACCTGGGCCTGCTCTGCCCTCTCTCTGGACCACTACTCTTATGCTGGTCCACCATAGCTTATTCCTATCCAGATTTTATTTAGCATAATAGAGGCATATAAAGTGTGCATATGGTATAAACTGGGATTTTACCAAGCATACAGTTTTGCACTTGCACTTTATAATACTATAGTTAGTGTTTGTTAATTCTGGGCATGGGTCAATTCAACAAATAGAACAGATAGACATATATATATATATATATATATATATATATATATATATATATATATAGTATATGTGAGATTACAACAGATGGCACTTTCAGCATGATTCCCTGTAACAAGAAAAGAAAGCACAACATGTTTATTCAGAATTCAGAAACAAGGACATTGTTAGGGCAGTCAAGGAACTGATATAAAAAACACATATGTGTGGCCACATATCCTGTCACATGTCACTAAGGCTGAATTCTGGAAAGTGACCAAAAATGTGTCATCCAAAGACATTTATTGTTAAAGTGTAATTAATGATATTTTTCATCTTGTTTAAATGATGGCATTCAAGCCACTGTCCTCAGTCCTCAAGTTTCAAGTAAACAGGCATTTTGTTCTTTTTTGAGGTCAGGGACATTTGTATAAATAATTGCTCATTGTAATAAACTACAGATGCAGGACGTGGTATTTATTTACATTCTATACTTTTATATACTATAAAAGTATATCATAGTATACTACAATACTATACAAAATGGAGCCAAAAAGATGAATAGGTATGAATGATATTGGTTATTTGAAAGTAAATAAACATCATGGTAGTTGCCAAGCATGTTTTCCTACATAATACTTCCTGCTACTGGCTTTAATTTTCTATAAAACAACAAATCTATATGGTATATTGCTCTTCTGAAGAAAATCTCTCAACTGTAAAAATATATATACCTAAACAGATTTTTGTTTGTCTAATTTAATGATATTCAAAGATGTACAAAGAACCTACTATAATATAATTAGGCAAATATAGGCATTGGTGGTTTCTATAGGTTGATTTTTAGAAAATCTGAACAAAGTAATAACGCACTCTACACTCTGGAAGAGGGTTGTTCAACGCTGTTTAATCCACAAGATGGCACTGTGTGTTCAACAGTAGGTGATTTGCCAAGCAGATTTGTTGTATGTTAATGTACCTCACTCTAATGAGTAATGAGTGGAATAAATTTCATTAAAATGTTCCTATATGTGTATATCTTATATTTTGGAGGTGATTGTGTTTGTGTGTGTGTGTGTGTGTGTTTCTGGAAAAGTGTATCTGCACACAAAGGGTGAGTTGCAGCTGCCGATAATCTGTCTTTTACACTGCAGTGAAAGTCGCAACTGTAACCACATCTGTTGGAGTTTTATGTCTGCTAAGGTTTGACATGTGACCTGAGGTCAGTGCAGCATGGATTAGTTTAAGATTCTGTCTCTTGGAAAGGCAGTTATGTATAGTAATTGACACTAAACAGACAAACTTCTGTCTCACTAACATTTAACATTTGAATGATTTTGACTGACTGATAATCTCAAACATAAAAGGGTGTGTAAGAAAAGTTAGTTAGTTAGCTAATGTGTGAATTCCATCAAGTTGAAAACAGGCAGTTGTAATATACTAATTATGTTACACAAAATTCAGTAAATTAAAGGCACATGAGTACAAGGGAATGCAATAGGATAGCATCCCATTGTAATCTTCTTGAAATCCGGACCAGTCTCTATTACATTGGCTTAATGGGTGCATTAATAAATTAGTACACACACTGAAACTGTTCTCTGTTAGGCCCAAGTCACGGCTGTCATGTCTTTGTGTGTGTGTGTTTTTTTTTTTAATCTATAAAGCCTCAGTTCTGTATTGCAAAGCACTGGGCGTCAGAAAGCAGGTGAAGCGTGGTGGGCCTCAGCAAAGCGACCTCCTCTCGGGTTGCACTCAACAAAACCCACATCAGCCGAGCGATATGGAAGTTTGCGGGCTAAATGAGAGGCTGTATTAATAATTCAACGCCGGGGTCGTATCACATTACCTGGTTTGAATTACCGACAGGACTATAAAATGAGCTGCTCTTTCTTTTCATGCAACTCACAGTGAGATTGACGTCACATATAATGGTGAATAGTTTGTGCTAGCCTACTGACACCCTTGTGACAAAGATACAATAAATTATATGGAGATGTGCAATTAGGGTGTGAATTTTTAAAACGAAATGTTATATAGATTAATCTTAGATTTCTGTTCACTTCAGACTGCAAACCTAGAGATACAGTGACAACTGCAGTGTCACTGCACTGCATTTGCCAACTGCCAGTAGAGCAGTGGTGTTTGTCCAATTGAGACAGAGGTCACAAAAATAATAGAAAAAGCATTTGTTTCTTATAGACCCTTACATTCATCATAATAAAGAAGATATTCAGCATTGTAGTGACTGCAGCAGTATATTATGGAAATGCTACACACAATATTTTACACCCACACCCACACATAGAGGCAGTTGGCACACTGGTGACTCTGTGCTCTAAGTGTAACATTATCTGAAGAGCATCAGTCCTACAGCATGCACCTGTCTCACAGCCATGCTGTCTCTGGCACAGACTTTGTCTGGATCTTTAACCAGCTTATGCTGTCACAGAGGACATGTTGACCAGTTGGTGGGTCTTTTCTAACACTGTTCAGCCTTTAGATAATTTGATAATTTGGTAAAGATACACTCAGTGGCTACATTGTTATATAGACCTACCATATATGTACACAATTGGCCATTTTATTGGGAACCATATAATTACACTTTGTAGGTATGCAATTACTGAACGTGTGCACAGTGAATACTCTCGCCATCAATGGAAAAGGATCACCATAACACTTAATAAGATACACTTAATTAAGTACTATGTACATTTTACCTTGCTGGTTTACTTTGTAGGATTAGTTGGATACCATATAACCGTTATATCCTTGTCCGAATTGCAGTGGATCTTGAGCAAGATCGCCTGTCCGTTTCTGCGCAAAGTGCTCACACACACACAAATACATGAGCTCATTCACACCGAGGGACATTTTAGCATAGCTAATCCACCTACTGCCAGATTTTTGAGATGTGAGGGGAAACCAGGCAGCTCAGAGGAAACCCACATGGCAATACTACCCTGGAGATAGGATTCAGAAATGCTAGAGCCAGAACTGTGAGACCCATCATATAGCTCAGCTTTTTTAAATAATCATCTTGGGCAAATTGTCCCAGTCCTTCTATTCACAATATAGCAGCAACACTGAGGCATTTATAACTTAAATCATAATTAATATAATTTATAATTTATAACCAAGTCAAAAAATGTAAATGACCCAGCACCCAGATACCCAAATAATATCCCCGGTCACTGGTGGTCTTTTTGCCCCATTGATTCACTGAAATAATGTAGGCCTCAGAATTTATGTCTTTTTTTTTTACACACACACACACACACACACACACACTTATCAAAGCAACAAGTGTTTGTAGACGGGGGCGAGTACAACTACCCCGTTGTCCGTTCTCCAGCTGTTCGTGCAGTGGGCGCGTGCGGCGGGCGTGGTGTAAAGCAATGCCCCTCCCACTTCGCGGTGTGGGCGGGGCTTAGTCAGGCGCATTTAGGAATGGGTCACAGGCACTTTTTTTAGAAAGCACGTCAGTTTACGAAGCGGAGTTCAACCCACCTGATGATCTCCGGAACAATCCGCTTAAAACGCCTCACAAGTGACACTAAATCTACCTCGAGTAACAAAGTTTGTCGCTTGAATCCCGTGTTTTAATACTTCTCCGTAAAGAAATCTATCGGTAGAAATTTAGGCTGTATCGACTCAAAAACATTGCACTACTTTTTGTTGTTGTTGTTGTTGTTGTTATTTTCTCTTCCTAATTGCATTGCACTTGAGCGTTTCTTGAGGACTTGAGGATGCATAGCACCCAAAAGGACACGACCTACACCAAGATATTTGTAGGAGGTTTGCCGTATCACACCACGGATTCCAGTCTGAGGAAATATTTTGAGGTGTTTGGGGAAATCGAGGAGGCTGTCGTGATTACCGACAGACAGACGGGAAAGTCCAGGGGTTATGGTTTTGTAAGTATTGTTTTCCTCTTGTCCAAATACCCTGTACATGATACTATTCCAAAAGTCCTTCAGCTGCATCACAGGTCTTTTTAAATAGCAGCAGCATCACCATCACATGTTCTCGGTAACGTGAAAGTTCTTGTGTTGTTTTGGACTGTGAACACACTCGAGCATTCACTTCACATTTCGGCACAAAACTCAGACATCCTCTGACCAGAAGTCTAATGAGATTTGTCTGTGATAATTAAATAAAATTGCAAACTGGTGTTTAGGGAGCATGGTGTTTGTTATGTGAGAGTTATGTGTGTGTGTGTGAGGCCAAAAAACATCAAGCACAACAACACATAATAGGCTATGATTCAGTTTTTTAATCTGTTTCTAATAGTTGTTGAAGGTAAATGTGAAATCTTTCCACTTGTGTATTTGTCAATTATTTTGTGGAAAAGATAAAAAAAATAAAATAATAATAATTGCCTGCATTACTATGCTCCAATTGGCTAAAGCTTATAAGATGGCTCATTTAGTGTCAAATAATCATGGATAGAAAGTCAACAAACTGGTTTGGAAATGGTTGACTACTACTTAAAACTCTTTTTTTTGTAAAAAAAAATGAAACTATCCAGCTGTTATCAAAAGATTGTGTCAACCACAGTTTGTCCTCAAGTTGCCATGTAAAGAGCCTCAGAGAGAAACGAGTGTCAGGCCTGAAGGAACAGAAGTGTCAAAGATGACAATTTGTGTTTATTATATTCATTCCGGTAAAAGTCAACATCACTTCATTCAACACGTCATGATTTTTTTTGTTAATCAGGTGACAATGGCAGACCGCTCTGCAGCAGACAGAGCTTGTAAGGACCCCAACCCTATCATTGATGGCAGGAAGGCCAACGTGAACCTTGCTTACCTGGGAGCCAAGCCGCGGGTGATGCAGCCAGGTGAGGGTTTCACATTCTCTTTAGAAAACATGCTGTGACAGGTGTAGCCTTAGGCATCAATAAAGCATACATCCTGCTAACTTCAACATCATGCAACTCTGCCCATGATAGGGAACATTTGAATCACACAGCAGTATCTTAACCAGAAATATCTGCCATTTATTTTCTATATAGGTTTCACGTTTGGTGTACCCCAGATTCATCCGGCTTTCATCCAGAGACCTTATGGGTGAGTAGCAACAGTATACTATATCGACTGTGTTTTCTTGTGAGAAAGATTCAAACAATTGTTAGCTACGTAATAACTATATACGCTATATCCAAGTTATACAAAATAATTTTTTAACACTGGATCCATCCCCAGCCATTTTTTATTTTCAAATGCTGCCAGCAGGCTTATACAGTAGATACAGCTGTTAATCTTTAATTATTCTGATCATCAATGGCTAACCACAGTGTCACCTCCTTTTGAATATTTGATAGCGTTAAGAATGTGCGTCCTTTTTAAGAGTGTGTGTTTGTGTGTGTACGTGTGAGATGTTTTTTGTTTTGTTTTTTAAATTGATTAATAGACATTGTAGCTTGACTCAATGTTGTCTTTCTCTGGTCCGACAGGCTCGATATGGGTTAAGCTAACTGATGGTTTGAGGAATAGCTCTGTGGGCATTGCTCAGATCAATAGCTACCGTACCTGTAGACTCAATCACACACAAACAAGCTCGAAATGGTGATTACATATGCATGTATGTTGGTTTTTATTTTGGTTTGGACTTTATTTTAATAGTGCATAGAGCTGCGTGTGCCTTTTTTTTACCGTCATGAAGTGGTGTTAAAAGCTAAAACTGTGTGCTTTTTTTCATTTACTGGGGAAAAAAACTGGTTTGGGGGTGTTGATTTTCAGGATTGTGGAGGTGTGATAACTTTGCCACAGCAGCAAAGTGGGGCTTTCCTTTGATGCTTTTTTTTTTTGCTGTAGCTTGTTTTTTTTGGTGTCTTGTTTTTGGAGTGAGTGCAATTTTTTTTGTGTGAAATTGTTATAAAACCCCCTTTCTTCCACCCAACCTCAACCAAACAACCCAACAACAACTTGCTTGCATTTTGCTGTTTTTATCTTTCCCACTGACATCTGTCATGGTCGTGATGGATTTACAGGTCTTCCTTTTCCCTCTTGCACACTTTTCTGTCTGCTTATTTTCTTTCTTGCTTGCTTGCTTTCTCTCTCTCTCTCTCTCTCTCTCTCTCTCTCTCTCTCTCTCTCTCTCTCTCTCTGTCTCTTTTCTCTTTCTTGCCCTATAAGGCATCATACAGTAGATCCAGAATCCCTGGAGACCTGCAGTCTTTCAATCACTGATATGTTGTTGTACACAAGGGAAAGTGACTGACTTGCTAGAATGCCAACTCTCCTTATTATAAACCTGAAATTTTGTGAGAGATTATTAAGAAGGGCTTTTAGCGTTTGTATTATTTTATCCTGTGTGTGTGTGTGTGTGTGTGTGTGTGTGTCTGTGTGAGCGTGCCTGCATGTGTTTGCAGTGTTGAAGCCCCTCAATGTGACACAAACAAATGTCTGAAAGGCCCAGGCCTCTGAACGAGCCTTTATCACATGGGCCCGTGTGGCGTTAAGGAAAACAAGCTTCTCCATTGTGCCACACAAAGGCTATAGTGCTGACAGTGCAGTCGCATGAGGCCTGCTCTCTCTGTCTCTATCTCCCTCTGGCTTTGGGAGCTTGCCTGCATCTCACATACAGTGATGAGATCCACTCTGGAAAACAGGCCCACTATAATGCAGTGTCACCTAAAAGGAATCTCTCACATAACAACAGTGCCGTGTAGGGCAGCTGAAAGGGAACCTGATGTTTCTGACCTCTGAGCAGTTGGCTCATGCTGATCTAGGGCCAAAGCCAACAGAACAGTGTCACATTGGGATGGCAGTTCACTAGGCTGAAGTCAGTATATGGCTCTGTATATGGGGAGTTTTATTTAATTCTATTTATTGATGTGACTAATGTGCTTCATATGATACTGTTGGCCTGTACCTCCATATAAAATGGCTTTTTCTTTAGCTTGGATATTGGCACTGGTATTCTCAAAAGTTCAAAATGTTGAATGTTTGGACCTGGTTGTCCATTTGAGAATAGCTAGGATTTAAAATGGAGAAACATAAAGTAATCCAGCCATTAATAGCCTTAATGCATGTGTTACACTGGCCAGTTTGAAAAGCACTCTGGTTTCAATGGATTCCAACAGGTGTGTGGCCTGGAGCTAAATGTGATGGACACTTTCTCCATGGCATTTGATCTCAAACCTTAATTTAGAAATGAACATTAATATGACTGTCCCCAACAGTCCTGTCAGAAGGAGAAAAAATGCTGTGGTCTGGCATGCCGCTTGGTAACAGAGGTATTTTTAACCAGTGCCCAAGGAGGAAACAGACTCCTGAATCCCATGGGTCTGCGGTCTGTTCTCTTTACAGGCCCTGGGCCATTGGTGGCTGTAGAATAAATAGTTGTTCATTGCACACCATGCCACCAGTTTGTGGTCAAGGCACTTAAACAAGAGAAACAAAAAAAAAAAACAAAAGTTGGTATGTTACATGCTTGTCATCAGTTTTTCTTTTTTGATATGAACATTGAAGATTGAACAAATGATGAACATTTTTAGTAGAATATTGATTAAAATAAGGTTAGAAGGAGTTCTCATGATGGTAACATTAGATATACAGAGAGAATAGCAACAAATTAATATATCCTCAGAGCTAAATTTCCCAAAAGCTTTATAAGACAAAGATTATTGTAAAAGGGTAGAAGTCTTCCTTCCAGTGAAGATAATGTTTGGCCTTTTGTCCTGCTGAGTTTTTTCTTTACTTAAATGTTTAGGAATGACTATTAAGTCAGTAAACCCTTGATGTAGAACCAGCAAGGCAAGCCCTGAGCTTCTATACCATATGTGGCCCAGTACCTTGGCCCAACCTAAGTTGGTATTAACTGGTGGTCCTGAAAGTAGGGTCACCTTAGCTTCACCTCACTGTGACTCACCGTTAATCATCAAGTTCTTGTAGTTATTAGTTGGTTTTACTGCTCAGTTGAATCCAATGGTTGTAATCCAAATACCTCGAAAAGAACAGCACTATGAATAAATTTCTGCTTGGACCTACTTCATGTGTTCTGTAGTCGGAAAGCTCAGGAATAAATAGTTCCTTGACTCTGGTAAATAGGCAAAACTTTATTGCACCCATTTAAATAATGGTCATGAAATAAATCTGTCTGTAGGGTTGGAGTCTGTAGAATTTATTTTCCAATTAAAATGGTCCCTGGCCACATGTTTGAGACCATTAGTTTATTTTGGAGTCATCATTGGATCTCTGTGCTACAGTGCTTTTGAAAGCTGACCCTGATAGAGAAAGGATCAGGTCAATGCGAGAGGGAGAGGAGCTTGGAGTGATTTCAGACATGATGTGTAGCCTCTGAATGTATCACAACAGCTGGTGTTGGAGATGAAAATAACTCAGTAAAATGAGTTCTTCCTGTAATTCAAACAAAGAGCAAGTTATTCAAATTCATAGGAAATTATTTACTTAAATTTACTAAATTATTATTAGAGGTTACTTAATACCTTTCTGAACTAGCTTGAGCCAGTTACAGGTGCTCAAGTCTCGAGTCTGGTGAACCAAAGACTCTAACTCTAATAATGATGATGATTAAAACTGGTGGTGGTGGAGAGAAAATGCAGAGCTATCTCAGCTATTCTCAGCTGTCCACTCTTAATTTAGAGCAACATGCTCTGCTACTTTGGCCGCCTGCATGTTTGGTGTAATTCTGTAGCTAGGTGTGTGTTTGTTCATGTGTTTATTTGTGTGTTGGGTCGTGTGTTCATTCTCCTGTGTGTGTGTGTGTGTGTGTGTGTTCATGTTCATGTTTATACTTGTGATGTACAATAATTCTTCTAGTTCTGGAACGGTGTGTTTTGTGTGAGAATTGAAGTATGTGCTTAGGTGTCTCTGGCATTGTGTTTTGTAACCCATATCCTTTATATTGTGTGTGCTGTGCTTTTATTTATTTATGCCACGAAGCAATACCATCACTTCAGGCTGGCAAAGCCGTAGTGCAGGATATTATAGAAACAGCTTTGCCCTTCGACCTGAGTGAGACAAATGCTAGAGATTGCTTTTGTTTTTACTCTTCATTTTGTGCTTTGTGTGATCGAATTTGTGGTGGTGATAATGATTTTGTTGTTGATTTGTTTTGTTTTTGTTTTTATTACTTGCTTCATTTGGGGCTGTGATTTTTCAGATTGTTGGTGGGTTGGATTGTATGATGGTGTGCTGAAAATAGGGTTGCCATGATAGCACTTTTATAACCCCAGTTTGGGTTGTTTGATATCAGCCTTAAAGGGCTTGAATGTTGTTCTAACATGCTTAGTTTAAGTCACACTTTAGCCCTAAACCTTTGTTACATTGTTAACAGTTTGGCTTTTTGTCCATTCTTTTGCTGTTCTTATGACAAATGAATGAGGCCATTAAAAAAGTATCTGAGATCTCTTCTTTGCTGAGTACATCCTAACAGCAAAGATGATCGGTGGAAAAATCCTCTCAAAATGCACTGGGGTATATAATGAAAGGCAGAATGTGCTTATTGTTCCTGATTGCTTATTTAATCAAAACTCCCTCTGTGTGTGCCGTCCAGCACGAAGCTCATTGTCTATAAGCGGAGGGGGAAATGGCCAGCAGTGTCTCTTTTGGAAAACTGTCCAGCTGTCAAAGTCGCAGTGACACATTCACAATGCTCACCTCATCAACTCTCCACTTTCCTAATTTCCCCCTCTACTGAGCTCTAAAACAAGCCATGTGACTTACAGCATGCTTGTAATAATGTTGAAATTTGCTCTCTTTAATTTCTGCAGCTGCTGTTTCCCAGATTTTTATGAAATTTTAAATGTAATAGTAAACTATTAATATGAAGTTTTTAAAAAAATAAATAAATAAAGACGAACGCAATTGCTTATTTCTTATGGTCCAAGTGTAATATGCTTTTTTTTTTTCAGTAAACTGTCTATTTTGGCAACCCTATAACTCTCATAACCACTACAAGGCATTTCCTTCGTGCTGATGGGAAATGGGGTGTGATTTTTTTTTTTTTGGATTGTGGAAATGGCGTGTTTGGCCACGGTGTGGGTTTTGCCCTGTGGTTGTGTTTCTGCTGTTAAAACCATGTGCGGTTTGCGGATCTAGTTTGTTGTGACTAACACAGTGTTGTATGTTTGTGTGTCACAGGATCCCCGCTCACTACGTATACCCACAGGCATTCATGCAGCCCAGTGTGGTGATTCCTCATGTGCAGCCGGCCACTGCGTCCGCCGCCACCGCCACCGCCTCCTCGCCCTACATCGACTACACTGGAGCTGCATACGCACAGTATGCCAGTGCTGCCACCGCCGCTGCTGCCGCTGCTGCATATGAGCAGTACCCGTATGCCGCCTCCCCTGCCGCAGCTGGCTACGTCACCACGGCTGGTTATGGCTACGCTGTGCAGCAGCCACTTGCCGCTGCCACTCCAGGCTCGGCTGCGGCTGCCGCAGCCGCGGCATTCGGTCAGTACCAGCCCCAGCAACTTCAGGCCGAGCGCATGCAATAGCAGCTTATGGCACGGTGCCGTGAGGGGGGAAAAGCCGATGCCCAGTGACTGCTCATTGGCTGTGTAGAGGTGTCTCAACAGAGGGAGGATAATTTGATGAGGATGATGATTATGATTGATGGAGGTGTTTAAATAAGGTGGGAACTCCATCGCTTTCCAACTTGCTGTGATTAAACCAAAAAAAAAAAGCAACAAAAAATGTGAAAAAAAATCAGAGAAGGCCGAAAGACAGAGATTTAACTTTTTACCATTATCGATACTGTTATTGTTACCTTTATGCTTAATATTGATGTAGTGTATTTATTGCTAAAGGAGAACGCAATGACTAATCACTGTGGCTTGGAGGTGTAGAAGAAGCCTTGAGTCCAGATGCTGTCATTAAATTAGAAGACTTTTCTTCATGAAGGACGTTAGATGTCCGCACAGTGTTTTGATTCTGAAGCCCTCTAACTTACATATTTATTCTCATTTTTGAGGGATTTTTCTGTTCTGTCGTCTAATGTGCATTGCAAGGTTTTGTTTTCTGATTATCAGGGAAATGGAGCATTTTTTTCAACAAATTAGTAAAGACAAACAAACTCTGCCAATCAGGGAGTAGTACACAACTGTGGAGAAATGGAGTGAAAGAAAATGTAATTGTAGCTTTGTCTGGCATGGTCAGGATTACCTTTTTATCTTCCTGATGCTGAATGTCCCTCTACTCTGATTCCCATTTTGAATTCTCGAACTATGCAAAGCGAAAACAGCCGCCAGGAGACGAAACAAACCACAGAGATTTCCTGCCACTCTCCTTTGAAGGACAACGAACAATTTCAGAGCACCATGAAAGGACATTACATAGTATTATTTGCCTACTCACACACATGCACATATACTGACACTAATTTTCCTAACACTGGGGCAAAAAATGTTAACTCTGTGCAAACTCATCTACAAATAATTGAACGCATACAATTATTCATGCACTTGCATGGTATGAGAAGTTCAAATTGACAAAAAGGTCAGAGCTGGAGACTTGTGAGTGAGGAGCAGGCAACAGCTGCAGTGTGGGGACAGACACACACACACACACACACACACACACACACGCTCACACACACACTCGCGCACACACAGATTGCTCTGGAAAGAACGCATCACTTGTGCTCGTTTGTTGAGCTGTCACATTTTAATCCCTGGGCCCGCCTGGGAACACGTCCCCCTCCAGCTTTGTCAGCAGTTCCACCTCTGTCCTAGAGAGATGGACTGGAGGCTCAAGCGCAGGCTGCACTCCCCCGATCCCCTTCTAACATCTCTCTCAGCACCAGCCGTCGCATCTCCTGCTCATGAGCAGCTCCTCTCTGGAATGAACGAGTGAGAGGATGAGAGAAACTTCCACAATGTACCAATGAACTTCCATCAGGCAACCAAACTCTATCAGTGAAAATAATCTGTTCTTTTTTTTTTTTTTGTGTTTGTCTAAAGAAATATCTGTGCACCAGCATGTCTTTCCTAGTGAGAGATAAATCCATTCTCTGTTCTCTCAGAAAACCTGATGTCACATTGTTGTACTAGAAAGCAGGACTAAAGCTGAGGGCTCAAACTCAAGTATGATATGATCGTTCACAGTGCCTTACAACTGTAATGCTATTTAAAGAGAAAAAAAGAGAACTGCTATTTATTTATTTTGAGAGTTATGCTGCGCTCTAAGGATGTAGACTTAGTGGCGGTACTGTATTAATAATAATGTATTCATCTCATGGCATATTATAAGTTATTTAGTAGATTTAGTTATAGTATCATTAACATACTCAACCAAAAATGTTGATTTATTTAAGATACAATTCTGTATGTGCACTGTACATTTTTTTTTTCTATGCCTTATGAATTTTAGAGCATTCATTAAATATCTGCTAGGTTAATGCCTCTTGTAAGATGTTTATTTAATGCAGGCCTTTTTGCAGGCAGGATCTCTCTTTTTTTGTCGTATCTAGAACTGTAGAGAATTTAAAAAAAGAGAGAAAAACTCATTGTAAAAACTAAGCAAAATGCTGCTTCATATATTAGAATGTATAGTCCTTGTCAAGGTTCAATATCTGTGCTTCTACTGCTTTTAATATACATCAGATGGGCTGTTTTACACTGTTGGGAATTTTTATACTTGAACTTGAACAAGGGAAAATATGAAAAGCAATAACAAAAAAAAACTTTTAAGGAAGCATTTCATTGTCACTGGATTTGGGCATGTAAGGTGTTATTTACTATTTAATGTAAATCCAAAGGTTGTCTCAGTAAACCTAATTTAAACCTTATTTCAGATTTTCAACACTATTTACTCAAAAGGAAAATAAAAGGTTCTATATTTCAACCTTAACTGCTGTGTGTGTCTTCGTGCTTTTGTTTTTTATCTGTATAAAATTACATGGCATTTTTCCTTGCAACATTTCAGCTTTCATAATGATGATAATGATGCTTTAAAAAAAAAAAAGCCTGATGAATAGGAATAAAACTGAACTGTTATTCAAATTGTTTGGATAAAAATAAACATTTAACAAAATGTACAAAATGTTTAATCCATAAAACTCAGAATTGCTTATAATGGGAGTGTTGGGAGCAAGATATTTTAAGCTTTTAAGAACTAGCAGAGTTGTTACACATTATGCTTACTGTTCCTTAGAGACCATTTTTATCATAGTTGTCATAAGAGTTTGAACTTTAACACACTTTGTGTAAGCTAGAATTCTCTGATTACTTCACTGTGATTTATAAGTACAAGTCCACACACTTTTTTCTTTTGTAGTTCACATTTATGGAACATCACAGTTCCATATCGCTGGAATATACAGAAAAATAAATCAACAGACAGATGAAGAAAGAGTAATAAGTGAGAAAGAGACTGGAGGGAAGAATAAAGATGTACATCACCAGTGCGTCAAATGCATGAAACTGAATATCAGCTTTTCCATGATTAGCAATTCATAATGAAAAGGATTCAAGGACAATTAATCAAGGTGAAGATTGAGATGATGACTTTAGGGCTGGCATCAATCCTGCTGTCTTGCAATTCTTTTTACGTCTGCTGAAAATTGCTTGGAAGCAATGAATGTTTCATCTGAGGGGCCTTATAGTCAGGTCTGTGCGTTGTCTGATCATCAAATGAAGCTCTCTGAAGACCCTCAACGCTGATGGTGTAATTTGTTAATGCTGTACAATGAAACCCTGCCTGTCCTAGCTGGAGGAAACACATGCAGAGCATTGTCTTATAGCTTCACATCTAGCTGGATAAGGGACAGAAGTGCTGTGAAACCAGTTCCTATCACAAACATGGCAAAGTTAGTATAATTCTCTAAAATGTATTTTACTTCATATCACTCTGCATTACTTTACATCTCAAGTGTGACTCATGCTGAAATTCTGAACAATGGATGGAACTCCCCTTTCCACTGGATCGGCGCTCTTGAATGCTAACCTCTTGACCTACACACAAATGACACTTCTTAATTTATATTTATATATACTACATGACCAAAATTAGCTACTACATGACTTAGCTCACTTTAACTGTTATAATAACCTCTAGTCTTCAAGAAAGTATTTCCACTAGATTGTGGAGAATAGCTGTGGGGATTTTTTAGTCATTCACCCCAAGAACCTTAGTGAGTTCAGGCATGCAGTAGGCTTATCAATCCTTCCTAAAGGTCTTCAGTGGAATTGAGTCAGAGTAAGGGTTCTATCACACTATTTGAATCTCTCACTTCCAGTGAAGTAAAATTGTTATGCTACATCATACATAGACATTCAATACATTTTGTGGAAGAACCACATATGAGTATGACTGTCAGGTGTCCACATAATCATGGCTATGTAATGTATCTGTTCAGCATTAGTACACGAAGCACATGATTTTGGGCAACAGTGAAAATAACTACCTGCTGTAATTCATTGGAGTTAAAGTTCCTAAAAAAGGGCATTGACATCCAATATTATTGATCACTGCATGCTATGAGATTTGCTGAACTGTTTGAATCATACATTAAAACTGTTAATGGATCATATCCTTACCTCTCTAATGACTATTCAGCACAGTATTCCGCATAGATAAGCCAGCTGCGGGTGAAGTAAAAGGACTTGTTTACAAACACTCATTCCAAGATTACTTGTGATATCTATATACTATTAAAAGCAACAAGTACAAAACGTTCTTTTGGTCTAATGTTTCATGGAGCTGTCCCATTACAGTGACAAAGCGAAATGTTGTGCAACAGATGAGTCAATTTGGCAACCATAACAACCCATCTCCTGATGTCCAGAAACAAA
Organism: Hemibagrus wyckioides; assembly: GCF_019097595.1. Classification (NCBI taxonomy): domain Eukaryota; kingdom Metazoa; phylum Chordata; class Actinopteri; order Siluriformes; family Bagridae; genus Hemibagrus; species Hemibagrus wyckioides. Next base: position 6,374,960 of record NC_080733.1, on the reverse strand, counting down.
AAACCTTGTGATTTACTTCATCCTGTTCATTTTGCTTTGTAAAAGAAACCCTGATTTCTCTCTGTAGGGATAGAGCTGAGATGTAAAGGCTTCAACACAGGGCATCTCCTGCCAGATCAGTATATCAGTTGGATATAACATGCTGGCAACTGATACACCCAAATTACAATGATACTGATCTCAATTCCACTGTGTTAACCCAATATGTCAGAACAGCTCAGGTGATGATAAAATATTCCAATATATAAGTGTCTATTCATTATCTATATATTTTGTATTAAATGTTAAGTATTTGATCTTAATAATATTCCTAAGCAGAGCTCACAAGGCATAACCAATGTATAACCTGTGTTTAAATACCTACACCTATCAACTAGGTACTTCAAAATGGACTCCTGTGGAGCTTTGAATAATTCAAGCCTTCTCTAATCAATAAGAAATGCCTTTTGCTCCTTGTGGCACCCCGCTCTCCAGCATGTTCTATTTCTGTTTGCCCTGTAACCTGACACATGGCCATATGTGTCCCCCTGTGACACAGCAGAGATAAAGTCTGTCTCACCATCACCATTCAGGATTAAACAGGCTGCTGGAAAATGTTATCCATTCACCAAGTCATGATAAGTTTTTTTTTCCATGATATACCTAGGGAATTAAAAATACAATACATACCTGATATTATGACTGTACTGTGTACAGAAAATTATTCTATTAATATGAAATAAACAAAGGATCAGATGTGAATAATTATATCTGCAATATATCCCTAGAGAGCTACTAGTGTAAAGGATATTTAATACAATATATTTAATAAGTCCTGGTTCCTGGCCACTCCCAGATATTTGTTTATTATGGCCCTAATTGTGCATTTGGGTTCTTCCTGTTTGCTATCTGCTCACGTACACCCACCACAGTCTAATGGTTTTTCCTTGCTATAACGCTCACTGTTCACCACTGATCCTGCTACATAAGCTATATTGGAGTTGGAGTTGGGTTTCCTGCTATTCATACCACGTTATCCTAGCTGAAATGGGTTCCCCCTTGTGCTGAGTCAACTCTAGTCAAATCTACTGAGTCAGAACTCCCGCTTGTGCAGCCAGTGTCTGAATCCTTTGCTTTTGAAGAACATGATATGGGGGACATGATTTCAACTTATTGCCTCTGCATTGACCATCTTAAGGAGGTAGTCTAATTAGATTAGCGTGGAAAATCCCCAGCACTGCCTGAGCAGCAATACCAAAACAATGAATTTATACCTGGATTCTGATCCAAACACCACAACCTGTCAAGCTTATTAGTAGCAGGTAGCCACATCAGGTGGTGACAAATATAAAAAGTCCAGAAAGCAATTTGAGTCACTTTCTAGGAAAATTGTAGCTACAGCTGATTCACCTGAAACTGTTCATTCAGGAGCTATCTTACATGTTCTTCATCGAAGCAACATGATGATTATGATGTCTACAACTCCATGCTAGGTCTACAGCTCTGTCCAAGCTTCAAGCAGACAACGAGGTAAAAACAAAGATTTGTATTTTACTATTTTTTAAATGTATTAATGTTTTCTTTAAAAAATAATTTGATAAAGGATTTGTTGCAAAGTCACTGCTAGCAATTACAGCTTCAAAATGTCTACATTAGCTTTATGCATTATTGTAATTCAGGTTTGACCCATTTCCCATGATGACAGAAATTATTGAATAAGTAAACAAAGAGGTTTAAAGACTTTTGTGTGGCTCTGTAGCTTTCTACATTTGAGTGGTGTCTAATAATGTTGTCCTTGAGAACTTCAGAAAGCTCTTTCATCTTCATCATGACATCAGGTGCAATTTGCATGAGAAGGGTTATAGTTCATATTGACTGGAAGAAGACCAGGTGTTTTTTTCTTCTTCTAATCTTTAGATGTCCCGTTTCTGTGAGTCTGTGCTAATAATGGATTCAGATTCTTGTTCTTGGCTGATGACAGAGGAGCTTGATGTGGTCTTCTGCTGTTATAGTTCATCTGCCTCAAAGTTTTGTGCATGCTGAGATGCTTTTTTGCTCACCACAGTTGTAACAGGTAATTATATGAGTTATTATGACCTTCTTGTGAGCTCACACCATTTTCCTCTGACCATTTTCCTATGCCTTATCGACAAGGCATTTCCATCCACGGAACTGACACTATCTCTGTGTATTTCCCCACCCTATTCTGTATGTAACTGTTGTGTGTGAGATAATCCAAGAACAAAATCTTATTAAATACTCAAACCAGCCCTTCTGGTATCATGCTTAATGTAACAGACATAACACTTTTCTTCTGCTTCATGAGGATTTGGGTATTAGAAGCAACGACGACAAATGACGACAACCTCTTAATTAATACACACATAACATTACATATGCTGTATCTGCATCACACAACTCACTATACATAAATGCAGAAAGGACATTATTCATATCACACTGTCCGGTGTGACCCAAATGAGGATGGGTTCCCTTTCGAGTCTGGTTCCTCTCAAGGGTTCTTCCTCATACCATCTAAGGGAGTTTTTTTTTTTGTCTTTCCACAGTCGCCTCAGTCACCTCAGGCTTGCTCACTAGGGATGATCTAGGACTGTTTTTTGTTTCTTATGTTCTGTAAAGCTGCTCTGAGACAATGTTCATTCTTAAAAGTGCTATACAAATAAAGTTGAATCGAATTGAATTGTTTGATGTGAAGTTCTTGAATCGTATCTGCGTAGTTCGCCACAGCAGGTGTTCCTATTAAAATGGACGGTGGGTGTATTTAACATGGGTGTGGGTGTATAAAGCATTTTTCATAAACATAAACTAGACTAAAACATATTTCTGTATGTAATAACAACCAAAGCATTCAGTGCGGCAGTCTGCGGATTTTGGACAGAGTCATCAGTGATGTCGCTTTATTAGGAGATCCCGGAAGTGTGAGGGCTGCTACGCAATTGGGCCACAGGGAGGCTGGGAGCTGCAGCGCTATTCGGACAGGAGCCGAATAAGAGATTCGGGAGCAGCCAATTTAAAGGAATTAAAAAAATAAACAAGCAGCTTCCAGCTAAAGGTAAAGGCATTTCCTTAACACATTATATTCTGAACTGATAGTGAAGAGAGGACTAGACCGGGGAGCTTCACTGGGCAGAGGGGAGGCGCGAGACGCGCTCGAGCTCTTCACTCGGTATTTTGGTCAGGTTAGAAGACAACAGCGAGCAGAGAGGTTTCAGTAAATCAGTTATGTGTGTGCGTTAACCTTTTGTGGTCAGATTTTCCATGCATTTCCTAAAACCTAAGGACCTGCAATTCTCAGTGTCTGTGACTGTGTTTTGGACAGTTAAGTAATTAACGTGTGGTATAACTGAATCTACTTCTCAGTGTGTGCTGTGATGGTGGACTTATTAATTTCCTTATTGTCACATGTGCCTCATTTCTGATGTTGAAACTTATGATCATGCCAGAATCCTAATTTACAGTAACAGATTAACGTAATATATGTACCTAGTATCCTCTTTCCTACCCCTTGAACATGTGTTGTTAAAAGTTGTGTACACTGTTTATATTAAATAGGTTGCTGGTGCTTGTATACTAGATTTTAGATGTGTATAGTATGTAGTATGTATTTAGAGTCATTTTGTTTGTGAATTAGCTCGTGTGTGAAGTTATAACAGATTCAGTGAAACCTCACAAATTAGTTTCAGTCTAGATTTACAGTGTTGCAGGCTGAAATATGAAGGATTGAATGAAAAATGCAAATATGACTCCAAACGGATAGAACCACGCCGTGCCTTTTGGACAGTCTCTGTATGCCCCCTGAGATGTATTCATATTTGATGAATGAACAGAAAGCACATTTTTAGAAGCAGGAAAGCATCATCTCTGAATAGTGACTGCATATAGGGACATTCAGTGTGTTAAAGGAATGGTCAAGCAGGAAAAGCTATATTAAAAATTTCACAGATACATTCATATATATATATATATATATATATATATATATATATATATATATATATATATATATACATATATAACAATTCATATAAGCTTATCACCAACAATTAGCATTATATAAACTACATACTGAACTCTTCACACACTTTTGTCTCAAAAAACCAAATTTGTACATGAACAGTTTAATAAAGTAGCACAAAACATATGTATTTAAAATGTGTAATAAACTATTTCTTTGGAAACTTTGTGTACAATTTTTAATTTTTACAACTGTTTAATTTTTTATTACTATAGTACAGTACAGTTATTTTGACCCAGTTTACTTTGAACCAGTTTAAGTCACTTCAGTCTGCATTTTGCATAAAATAATGCATGGCCAAAAGCTTATGTACTTTTTTCAACAAGCTCCAGCACAATATAGACACCAAACCTTTCCTTTAACTTTTAAACCATATCCAGTGGCATGGTTAGGAACAGCAGCTTGGATCCTGATGTGTCTCACATGTTCAGTTTACTGAACTTGAAATTAGCTAATGAAATTGGTATTAAGTTGTAAGGCTCAGGGCCTCATGTTCTTGAACTTGGAGCTGTGTGATTGCTCTGAAATAGTTCCTGAGGCCTAGGTCAGGCATTTGGCATGTCAGAGTGAATTCTCCAGAGACTTTACAAGATGACATGTGCATTTCCACACTGGGTCACTATTAATTACTGCTGACGAATCTCTGAGAGCAAGAGACAGATTGGAGAGCTGAATATTTTAGACCACAGTTTCTCAGGCCCCTTTAACTGACAAAAAACGCACATGATTCCATCAGTGCCTGTTTACAGAACTATTTACATATTAGGCTCATATGTGTGCAATAATATTAGTTAGTTATTCAAATCACAGAGCATTCAGTTGACATTATTCATAAGCCTACTTATTTTAGAGTTATTGACGTTAGGATTAAATCACATATTTCTGCGACTATTTAAATGAGCTAATAATTATAAATACTCAAATATAATAATTGGGTTGTAATTTCCACCACTGTAACAAAATTGCCAAAATCATACCACATGGCTGTTTCCCAGACCCCTTGAGGTTCTCACTCTGAGGTGGGGTTGTCACAGTTCACTTAGCCAAGGGTAGTTAAATGAGCTCAGTATAGCTAAATAAATACTGTGTTCGATTTTTTTTTTATATTTGGTTTTAGTCAGTTTTTGGAAATAGTACAGTTTTTGAAACCACTACTTTATTCACTGTATGCTCATGGACCTCATACATCAGCTCCTGCATTTTATCACATTTAAGATGTTCTGTACAGAAAAGTGTTTCAGTGTATTTAAATTGATGTCACGGATCAGCGGATAAGGGGGTCAGGCGGAGATTAATTTACTTCTGTCTTGGTACCACAGGATAGATTGTAATCACACAAATGATTTGGTAGGTGAGGTCATCTCTCCATGACTTGACCCTGGTTGGGTTACATGATTGCATTTCTTAGTAGCATATTCTTCTCTTGACCTCTGGTTCTCCCATAGTAGTTTGTGGTAGTTCCTGATAAGGTAAATGTACAGTAAAATGCTGTTTTAAATAAATATTGGCTATGATTTGTTTAATAGCTCCAAAAATAGAGAGTTGAGATGCAAATAGTTAGGAACTAATCTCTAAGCAAATTCATTTGGTTAGTGGTGTAAAGATAAAACAAAAGAATCAACTAAGAATAACTCAAGAAAAACGAGCAGTGATATCATTTCAGATTTTGGCAAGCGTTACTCTATAATGAGCCCATACTACAGGGGCCAGTATACGAATGCTTAAATTCACATGTTTTCTTATGTATATTATACTGTATTATATCTGACATATATCTTTATATATCTAACAAATGCTGTAAATGTAAATGTGATGTAAAATATTTGTCCCCATCTGCAGTTGTTTTAATACAAACAGAAAAGCTTCCATTTATCTGCAGTGGGTCAAAAACACATGGGTAGGATAGGGACAAGGTATACAAAACATAAGATTATTGTGTAATTGTGTTTGACATGAAAAGGAATATTAAGGAAACACAAACCATACCATGATATCATTCTCAGTTAATCAGTTAGTATAATAATTATTTCTAAAAAAAAGAGAGAAAAAATGGGTTAGCTTATAAACAAAACTAACTATACATATAATATAAATAAACTATATATGTAAATAAACAATGCAAATGAAGAGGGCACGTAAAGAAAATCCACCTTCTTCAGTGAAACTTTTTCATATCTTTTTAAAAGATAAGTTAAGGGTTAGGGGTTAACAATGAGTTAAGGGTTAAAGATGAGTTAGTTAAACGTGTGGTTTTCCAATAGCATTCAAAGACTTTTGAATTGAGCAAACAAAGGTTCACAGATTTACATTGATGATTCATTAATGATTCATAATTGGGAAGAAGACCAAAGATCTTTTGCAACATACTGGAATGTCGTTTGCAATCATTCTAGAAATTGTATTTGTTTCTGAAACCTTTTTAATGTCTCACATGTCCAGCTGCACTGTTACTCATCCTGAAGCATGTGCAGTGCTGTGCAAAGGTTTTTGCCCTCTTCCTGTTTTTTTTTTTTTTTTTTTTAAATAAATTTTAATATTACACAACGGTAATGCAAGTAAATCAAAATGCAATTTTCAAATGATGATTTCATTTATTAAGGGAAAAAAAGCTGTCCAAACCTGCCTGGCACTACGTAAAAAAGTAATTGCAATCAAGCGTTTGCGATAACTGGCAATGAGTCTTTCTCATCGCTGTGGAGGAATTTTGGCCCACTCTTCTTTGCAGAATTGTTTTAATTCAGCCACATTGGAGGGTTTTCAAGCATGAATGGACTGTTTAAGGTCATGGCACAGCATCTCAATTGTATTTAATTCCAGACTTTGACTTGGCCACTCCAAAACATGCTGCAGAGGTGGACATGCTGGTGTGTTTGGGATCATTGTCCTGCTGCATAACCCAAGTGCGCTTGAGCTTGAGGTCACAAACTGATGGCCGGACATTGTCCTTCAGGATTTTCTGATAGAGTGCAGAATTCATGGTTCCATCAATTATGGCAAGTTGTCCAGGTCCTGAAGCTATAAAGTAGCCCCAGACCAACACACTACCAACACCATGTTTGACTGTTGGTATGATGTTCTTTTTATGAAATACTGTGTTGAACCTTCCACTTCACACCATTCAACTTCAGATACATCAGTCCACAGAATATTTGCCCAAAAGTTTTGGGGTTAATCAAGATATTTTTTGGCAAATGTGAGACGAGCTTTGTGTTCTTTTTGATCAGCAATGGCTTTTGCCTTGGAACTCTCCCATGGATGCCATTTTTGCCCAGTCTCTTATTGTTGAATCATGAACACTGACCTTAATTGAGGCAAGTGAGGCCTGCAAATTCTTTAAATGTTGTTCTGGGTTCTTTTATGACCTCTTGGATAAGTCGTCGTTGCGCTCTTGGAGTAATTTTGGTAGGCTGGCCACTCCTGGGAAGGTTCACCACTGTTTTCTCCATTTGTGGATAATGGCTCTGACCGTGGTTCGCTGGAGTCCCAAAGCCTTAGAAATGGCTTTATAACCCTTTCCAGACTGGTACATGTCAACTATTTTGTTTCTCACCTGTTCTTGAATTTCTTTAGAGCGCGGCATGATGTTGCTCTTTAAGCATACTTCACTTTGTCAGACAGGCTCTATTTAAATGACTTCTTGATTCACCAGATCTGGCAGTAATCAGGCCCGGGTGTGTCAAGTGAAATTTAACTCAGCTTTCTAAAATAAGGTGGCTAATCACAGTTCTTTCATGATTTAAGGAGGGGGAAATTAATTTTCACGTAGGGCCAGGTAGGTTTGGACAGATTCTTTTCCCTTAATAAAAGAAATAATCATTTAAAAATTGTATTTTGTATTTACTTCCATTATCTTTGTGTAATATTAAAATTTGTCTGATGATCTGAATCTTTTAAGTGTGACAAATATGCAAAAAATTAACAAAACAGGAAGGGGGCAAAAAACTATTCACAGCACTGTACAATAAATATTACAGATGTACAGTAACTGATCATTATAGGACACATGTATGTTTCTGCCATTAACACAGTCCATTAATTGCTTAGAATAAAAAGTTATTTTGTCGATTTTGTGTCCTTGAAGCTCGCCATATACACTATATTGCCAAATATTACAAACACTGTATTGCCAAGTATTTGCTCACCCATCCAAATAATCAGAATCAGGTGTTCCAATCACTTCCATGGCCACAGGTGTATAAAATCAAGCACCTAGGCATGCAGACTGTTTTTACAAACATTTGTGAAAGAATGGGTCGCTCTCAGGAGCTCAGTGAATTCCAGCGTGGAACTGTGATAGGATGCCACCTGTTCAACAAATCCAGTCGTGAAATTTCCTCGCTCCTAAATATTCCACAGTCAACTGTCAGCTGTATTATAAGAACGTGGAAGTGTTTGGGAACGACAGCAACTCAGCCACGAAATGGTAGGCCACGTAAACTATCTGAGTTTAAACTACCACGCCAACTTTCTGCAGAGTCAATCGCTACAGACCTCCAAACTTCATGTGGCCTTCAGATTAGCTCAAGAACAGTGCGCAGAGAGCTTCATGGAATGGGTTTCCATGGCCGAGCAGCTGCATCCAAGCCATACATCACCAAGTGCAATGCAAAGCGTCGGATGCAGTGGTGTAAAGCACGCCGCCACTGGACTCTAGAGCAGTGGAGACGCGTTCTCTGGAGTGACGAATCGCGCTTCTCCATCTGGCAATCTGATGGACGAGTCTGGGTTTGGCGGTTGCCAGGAGAACGGTACTTGTCTGACTGCATTGTGCCAAGTGTAAAGTTTGGTGGAGGGGGGATTATGGTGTGGGGTTGTTTTTCAGGAGCTGGGCTTGGCCCCTTAGTTCCAGTGAAAGGAACTCTGAATGCTTCAGCATACCAAGACATTTTGGACAATTCCATGCTCCCAACTTTGTGGGAACAGTTTGGAGCTGGCCCCTTCCTCTTCCAACATGACTGTGCTCCAGTGCACAAAGCAAGGTCCATAAAGACATGGATGACAGAGTCTGGTGTGGATGAACTTGACTGGCCTGCACAGAGTCCTGACCTCAACCCGATAGAACACCTTTGGGATGAATTAGAGCGGAGACTGAGAGCCAGGCCTTCTTGTCCAACATCAGTGTGTGACCTCACAAATGCGCTTCTGGAAGAATGGTCAAAAATTCCCATAAACACACTCCTAAACCTTGTGGACAGCCTTCCCAGAAGAGTTGAAGCTGTTATAGCTGCAAAGGGTGGACCGACGTCATATTGAACCCTATGGATTAGGAATGGGATGTCACTTAAGTTCATATGCGAGTCAAGGCAGGTGAGCGAATACTTTTGGCAATATAGTGTATATGCCTTTGGAGCTCATCATGAAACCTGGAGGAAAAAAAATGTTTTTAGAAAAGTGCTGTGAATCAGATCACAGTGTCATACAGGGCCACACATTTATATAGTACAGAGACAGTGTTGTTCTGCTCTCTGTTTGTATTGGCCTTCTGTTTTTTTTACTTTTAATTGATTTGCCTGTTACATTCCTTCTGGGCAGTGATGGTGTGGCTGGGTGGAAGATAGCCAGTGAACTATTTCCCTTCACTCTTTTTCTTGTGAAATGCTTTAAAGATAGACTTAGTAATAGTTTTGCATTTACCTTATGAGTAACTTTTTTCCATCATAATACATATTTATAAATGTCTTGTTGCCATGTAGTATTACTTGCAGTGCTTTTATTATGTAATGTATTAAGTAATGCTTTTAGTGCATTACTTTAACAATTATTATTTGATGCTGTTACAGTTACACTTATGGATGGAGAGTGATCACAGATTGAGGGAATCAAGCTAACATTTTTTTGGTTTGGACTTTTTACAGGCTCTTCACTTGCTATGGAAGCACTAGTTGAGCGACTGGAACAGGCTGTGAAACGGCTCGAGGTGGTTTCAGACAAGCTTCAGGGTTACTCTGGGAGCTTGTCCAACGGCGAGATGAACGGATATCATGGTACCATAATAGAGGCCTATGAAATGTCTACATACATACATTTAATTGAAAAATATTCTTAATGCTAGTTGGTGTCCTTATACTAAATTGTTTCTCAGGATAGTCACAAAAACATTGCACTTTCGCTTCCTACAAATTGTGTTTAAGATGTCAAATCACTAGATTTTAAATTATGTAATTTAAACTCTGTGAGCCATGGAAAACAAATAGTGAAGACTCTGATAAGTTCACTGAGAATAAATTGTGTAAATTATGGTTGTCTGGCAACATTTGTTATTCAGGAATTTGTATATTCATGGGAAACTCTTTCTCAGACAAGCAAAACCACAGTGAGAAAACTGCCTAAAATGCCTAAGCTGATGCTGTATTCCAAATTTCATAGTCATAATTTACTTTTATAGTAAATTCCATTTACTAGGTTTGCTGTGAAATTTTAAATTACTTTGTCTGCTGTAGTAATAGTTGGCTCTCTTCAAGGTGAATCCCAGTGCATGGATGCATTTGACAATTTACTGAGAGGACCTCTGTCTGAATACTTGAAGAACAGCCGGACTATTGGAGGAGATGTGGCAAAACATGTACGTACAGAAGTTTGTATGTGATAGAAATATATAACCACCAGTTTCACACCCATATGTGCACATAAAACATTCTACACTTAGCCCATCTATATCTTCCACTCTTCTGTGAAGGCTTTCCACTAGATGTTGGAGCGTGACTGTGGGAATTAGTGATCATTCAGCTACAAGAGCATTAGTGAGATCAGACTCTGATGTTGTAAGAGTGAGGAGGTCTGGGGTGCAGACGGTGTTCCAGTTCATCCCAAAGGTATTCAGTGGGGTTGAGTCAGAGTCAAGGCTCAGTGCAGGACGCTCCAGTTCTATCACTCCAACCTTTTCAAACCATGGAGCTCATAGGTGTGATTGCCAGGCGTGCACATACTTTTGGCCATACTCAACATATGCCTTTCCCAAAGCTCTAACTCTACATGTCATTAAACTTCATGACTTATTAGCTATTTTTCACTGAAAGTCTTAAACCCAGGGAGTCTGGTCTGGAACAGAAACACTAAGGGAACAGTTTTATTGTAGTGCCTCTGTCATTAGCATTAGCAAACCTATTGTTCTATTGTCAGCTATGAGACACATCAGCTTAAAAATCAACCTGGTACAAGTAGTGAACCATCCTGCTCCTATTATGTACATTGGTGTAAATTCATATATATTTTTGTAGATTTTTGTTACTGTCCTGCTGTATGATTGCCTTATGGAGTTCTTTTAATATAATTCTATGAAAATTCTAAATGAATTGTATAAGAATTTATAAATGTAATTTTTTTTCATCCATTCCATACGTATTTTTTCATGTGATGGCATGAATAAGAAAGTAGCCATGGTTTTCTGTACAGAGAACAGAATGGAAAACCTCTGGATTGTAAACTGCTATAATGGAAGGCAGTTGCTTAATCCTAGCAATAAACATTAAAACAGCTGGAATTGTTCAGGAACTTTTGAACATGAAATTACAAGAGACTTTGTTTTGTCTCTGATGGCTCCTGTGCCTTTGCCACAAAGGTGACATTTCGTTATTTCTTCACTCAGATAAGTGCTGAATCATTTTGGGTGGGAGTTTGTTTTTTATCCTTTAAAGTCATTTCCTTTTACGGTGAAACAGGCATCTGGGTTCCACCGCTCCATTTTCTCAAACATGCATCTTTGGATTTCTCCCAGTGTCTGAGTGTGTGTGTGTGTGTGTGTCTAGCAGATGAGAAGAACTACCTAGGTGATGCAGCTCTGAATGTATACAGAAGCATGTTTTATTTAAGTTAACATTGCACATTTCTATAAGACACACTTTCCATGTCTGTGTGAATCGACATTTGATTTACAGGTTTGTGTTGGGTTTAGCACACCTCTGCTAAACTCGCTCGTCATGATTATACAGTCCATCACTGTGTAGTTTGTAGCTCTTATTTCAATGTGAGTTTTCTGTTTTTATTCAACAGGCTGAGATGGTGCACAATGCCCTGCTGGTACAGAAGGCTTTCCTCAAACTGGCCACCACACACCAGGAGCCTTCACAGGTAAGCCTAAAGATAAATGTCTTTGTATGAACAGTTTTTTATCTAGAGGATTTTGTACCATGTTGATTAAGAGTTTACATTTTGAACTAAACATGTGCAAGAAAGTAAAGGAACTAAAATTCAAAAATCATATACTGAAAATTAAATGAAACTGAGAAACTGATACCAGAGAAATGAACTAAAATTAATCTCTGATGCCTTTTTCCACACAAGACACACATAATTTGTAGTTTAATGTGATGAATAGCAGCTATCAGGAAGAAAGTGAGCAGTGAAAGAGTGAATTTACACTCAGTGGCCAGTTTATGAGGTATCTTATATTATCTTATATTATATTTACATATACACTGGACACGAGGCAGGAAGGCACATGGGAAGGGGGGCATTTATACACGATACATACATACTCACTCACTCATTCATACCTAGTGGCAATTTGGAGCAACAGGTGCACCTACTGGTATGTTATTGTGATTTGAACCCAGAGGAAACCTACAAGTACACTAGGAGAACATGTAAAATTTCACACAGATAGTAACCCAAGCTCAGGACTGAACTGGGAAGTTTGGCTGTAAGAAAGGCAGATAAATACATTGATAAAAGCTGACAAAAACTGATAAAGCCAAATTGAAATACAAGATAAATCTAAAAATAAAATAAAATTCATTTACAGTGAACAAAACTGTAAGATAAGTAAGTGAGAGCTATATGAAAATTGTATTGACTGCTTTTAATGGACGCTCATCTCACTGTTGATTGACCCTGAGTATTTGTTTTACCTGGACCCTTTCCCTGTGACCGCAGTTATCAGATACACTTATCAGTACTGCCACTCAAATGTTACGTAATCAGTTGTGCACGTACATTACACACATTCTTCAAGCCCATAAAGATACTGATCTGGACAGTAACGGTTAAGATCCCTGTGAGTGAGGTTTAGCCCTGGTTTATTCTGCTACACAGATCTCTTCCTCTTCTTCTCCATATGGTTTGGAGCCTATGTGGTCATCCATGCGACACTGGTCTCTCTGTGCACATAGGGATTACTTCCTCTGTTCAAAAGAACGCCAATGCAACACATTCCCCATGCTTCAGACGGCAGCCCCTAGGGGAAGTCTGGGGGCCAGTCTGATGTCATTCTATCGGACTTTGGTTTGTCCGTGGGCCTAACAGGAAGTGATTAGCTCAGAGCATACAGGCCAGTGGACGAAAAGGAGGAGCAGGAATTCAGTAAGCTAATAAACAAATGAGCTGTTGAGAAGTGGCCAAGCATTAGCATGATAGCTCATGGGAGCAAGATGAGTATTCTGTTGGCTCTTTGGCTCTTCCATGTGAAAAGTTGCTTGATGATCACAGTAATTGACGCGGAACATTTGTCCCAGTTGTTCATCGTCAAACTCTGCATCCCATATAAAGAGTGAGGCAATGTTTCACAGAGTAGGAGACTTAAAGCTGTATACAGATTTATCCAAAAGAATAAATCTAAGTCACCTTTCTCTGTATGGCAGAATTATAGTAAAAAGTATCCTTAAGATTAGCATTTGTATTGAGAGTTACTTACAGCAGACGTTCATTCACTGCTCCCAGACTTATCCTTCCACCACTGTCATCTACCTACATAAATAAAGTCGGAGACCACTCGTGAAAATTTTTCCGTTTCAGTTCTATATCACAAATTCTAGCATCATCAAAAATGTGAGTGAAAATTAAAATCTTAGAAATAGTTTCATGGATTTCTGAACTAGTTTGTTCCCCTTTCATGATAGTAATCACTCAACCTGGCATGGACTTCACACATTTGTGCAAAACGTGATCCATGTTAGATCACCTCCATCACAGTGTGTTCTGAACCTGTGCTTCACTAGAAGAGATAAGACTCAAGGAAAATCTGACCTTTTGTACGAGGGAGTTAACGTGGTCGATAAATTTGAATGTGCGAGATATTAAACCAGGTCCTTTCATAGGTTTGTTTTTTAAACAATTCTGTTTATTTCCCAATTTAAATGGAAAAAAAAGATTCAGATCCAGATTTTCAACGTGGACACTATACAGACACACACACATATTAGTTTGATATGATAGTATTGCAACATTGATAAATTTGAATGATATGAGCACGCAAGAGTATATTGTCCCACAGCAGGGATCATTGCTGCCTCACAGCTGCAGAAAGTTTTGCATGTTCTCTCCCTGTGGCTGTGTGGGTTTCCTCCAAAAACATGCTGGATTGCTGCTATATTGCCCCCAAGTGTGAATTAGTGTGTGAGTGTGAGCACGGTGCCTGGGAAAGACTCTGGATCCACAGCAACTCTGACCAGGATAAGGTGGTTACTGAAGATGAAACAATACATGGTTGAATTCATCTAGGATTTTAAAGTAACATAGTAAAAAACTTGCAGGTTTTTCCCCACTTCAGCAGGTAACAAAACTGTGTATTGTAGGGATTACACTGTATACTATACTATATACTATATGTACTCCTGAAAAGATAAGTTAAGAGTGAACAGTAAGCAATAGGTAGCACACAAAAAAAGAGGTAAAAGAAGGAAATGAGCAAAAGAGGTGGCAGGTGGATGCAGTATGAACAAGCAAATGTTTGTTCACCAAAGGCTATTTCTGTAGATTTGAATGGAGCTTACTTGTGGTTAAATAGCATTCAGTTAATTTAGCAAGATTGAAAGTGCACTCATAGACACACACACACACAGTGTCCTTCCAGAAATAATACATCTGGGGTAGTGATGTTTTGGCTAGCTACTAAATTTGGAAAGCAAATAACCAGTGACTGGGGAGCTACAAAGATAATTTTAAACTCTGATTCCCACAAACCTGAATGGGAAAAAAACGACTGTGAATTTGATATGCCTAGAAAAGATTCTCTGGAATGACCTGTGCTCCCTAGAATGCACAAAGCCCTGTACACACACACACGCGCGATTTAATTCACATGATATATTTCTGTTCAACTGTATTTTTTTATTGCCCCGGTGCATAAATTCAAGTAGTATCTCTTCATCCACACCCACACACTTTCTTAGGTTCAAATCATGGTAACTGTCAGTCTGCTGGAAAGCACTATGTTTCTGGCTTCTCTATCTCTCTCTCTCTCTCTCTCTCTCTCTCTCTCTCTCTCTCACTCTCACACTCTCGCACACATGCACACACACAAACACACTTTACTCTCTCTCTCTCTTTCTCTCTCAGTGTGTGTGTGTGTGTTTTTGTGTGGGGCTGAGGTTGCATTCTGTGGCTTTTTATGGTCATGTTCTATATTTGAGCCGCTGTGTGTCTATGGCCTTGGTCAAGTGACGGGCCTGTCAGTGGATGCTGAAGAGTGTTTGTATGGGATACATTTTAGTGAGCACAGCTGTTACTCTTTATAATTCCCTCACAGACTTCCTAATGGGTCTTGTATGATCTCAAGCCCCAGTCAAGGAGTTTAGATTTAAGTCAACACCAAGGTCATTTCTGATGTTTAATATACAGTTTGTTATTTGTAAAAGTGAATCTTAGAAAAACTGGAATTCTCAGTGTCATTACAGAATCTCCTCGTTTTGTTTTCAGTCAGAAAACTGCCTAGTTTCCTCATTACAGGTATATTTTTTGATATTTTTCTTTCCCCAAAAATAAACTGCTCTAGTAAACTTTGAAATATTTTGGAACATCCGTAAAACAAGTTGGTTATACTTACTCTTATAAATTATGGCAGCAGTGAACAGTCGTTCCTCCACCAGGTTTCTTTTGAAGGTAGTAATAGTAGCCTGTCATGTTCCTAAGAAAGCCATTTGGTCTAAAAAATTTCCCTGTGTAAGAAAGCATTACCACTGACTACAAAGTGCTGACAATGGAGACTTTTTTTCTTCCAAAAAAAAAAGTTAAATAAACATTTCCTCATAAAAGATACCACAAATGTCTAACGAATGTGCTGTGTATAATGTGGAACAAAAAGTTGCTGTTTAAATTATTATTTAAAACAATCATAATCTAGAAATATGACGACCGTTTCTGTCCCTTTTCCTTTCTAATGAAACTGGTCTAAGAGGGAAAGTCCACACTGATGCAGCATGAAGGAAAAGACTAATGAGTCACAGCACGTTAATAGTCCGAGAAGATCTTGGCATATGGAAAATATTTTAATTGTTTATTTTTAATGATTACTTAGCTACTAAACACTGGAATTTAATAACAGCCATAATGTCCATGTGGAGCATGAAAGGATTGTCTTTATCTGCAGAAATGAAAGTCATGCGCATGCTGTTAGAGAAAGCCCTGCTGCATGCTTTTACTCATCTCCAGCATACAGCTCCACAAAAACAACAGCTAAACCAATAGATAGTATAGTATAGTATAGTATAGTATAGTATAGTATAGTATAGTATAGTATAGTATAGTATAGTATAGTATAGTATAGTATTTGTCCTTGGGAGCACCATTGTTGCGTTTATTCCTGCTTATTTAAGAACAACAACAACAAAAACCTGCTTTTATAATCTGAAAGAAGAATTAATATCTAACACTTCACAGTCCAACCAGTGGGACTAAAAATAAGCGCAATATTTTGGTTAAAATAATTAGATCAGAATCCCCCAAAAAGCATTATGTATTTGAAAAAAATGGTAGAGATAGCAACAGTTCAAACACACCCAGAAATACACAGTATAGTACAGGGATATAATAAAAGAAACAGTGTGTTCTCATTCTCTCTGACCTGCTGAGGTAGACTCTAAACATTGGGGCTGTACAAGGCCTTACATGGCTAGTGGGATCTCCCTATGCACAGCTGGAATGCTGGCTATGAGGGAACTGCCACTGCCTGGACAATACACTGGAAAAGTACTCCCTCTCTTCGAAGCTCATTCAGGATCTATTAACCACGTTTTATCGTTCTGTGTTTGCTTTGGCAAAGGAAGCTTAATGCTCTATAATGTTTAACAATGTACCAAATTGTGGCCTGTTATGGTGCATAGTTTTCTTAATTTCTTCACATGCAAGCTTTAGCAGCTGGTTGTGTGTGTGTGTGTGTCTGTGTGTACTCTAATCAGACAGAGCTGGCAGACCTCCTCAGGCCCATCTCAGAGCAGATTGGGCAGATCCAGAACTTCAGAGAGAAGAACCGCGGCAGTCGTCTGTTTAACCACCTGTCTGCTGTAAGCGAGAGCATTCCTGCCCTGGGATGGGTGGCAGTGGTGAGTATCAGTGAAAAAGGGGTTCCTCAGATTATATCTGGAAATCTTAATGCTGTAAGAATAATATTTAGAGGGAATCTCTTATATTCAGTTAGAAAAAATCTCTGTGACTACTATACATAAGAATGTTAAATTAGACCCAGTTCAGCCAGTGAAGTAGAATATCTGTGTGGCATCAGAGTGAAAGGAATCAACTTGACCCACGAGTAAAGTCTTTGACCTTAGTCTGTGTTTTTTTTCCCCCATTTTCCTTCTTATTTAGTCATTTTCAATTCCTACTCATTAGTTAAATCTCTCATATTACATGACCAATGCTACTCTGGCAGGGAAAAGGGAAACATATGCTGACAGTTAAACACCCCCACCCTGACCCTGGACTGTTATTGGAACCCTTGAACTTGTTGCATCCCTAATTCATCCCTGGCTTTCTCTAAAACATTAAGCCAGCCACCATTTCATCACACTACTTGTGCAACATCGCAAGACAGCTGAATGCACTTGTAGGAGAGCGCTAGTTCACTTTTGCATATACATGGGCTGACAGATACTCCGATTAACAGGTAACAGGACAGACACAAATGCCATACTTTGCACCCTCTTACCAGAAAAGTTATCTTTTACAAATCCATTTACAGTCTTTACCATTTGTTACAGATCCTGATATCTGATGTGTTTTCTCGGATCTCTGTCCCGCGATTTATTGTGTATTGGATCAGTACAATTTCTTGTATGTTTAATAATAATAATCTAATCATTTACATTTACATTTAACTATATTAGATATATTATTACTGGTAAATGCATCATATCATGTTATATATTATGTATATAATTTGTTGCTATGTAGACTCAATTATGCTCATGTGGCTTCCTGGAAAAATGGATAGTTGTGGCATTGTGGAGATATGTTGTGGTGTAATAGTCAAATAGTTTGTCTTACTAATAACTTGAAATCCTATGGAGAACATGGTAAACTATAATTGTTTAAGCCGTAGCTTTAGCAGAGTATTATAAGGCTGTGAAAACTGCTCTTTGGGCCAGTGTGCTTTTCTGTGTTTAAATGTTAGATTATCGACCCTCTCCAATGCCCCTTCACTGCACCCACATCTCAGTCTGTTCAAAAAGAAAAGATATGGCATAAACCATTAAGCGTCCATGAGGGAAGACATCATTAAGTACAAGTAGGTAAATAACTAACTAGCATCATGCTAACCCACCTTGACAGGCCCAAATACTCAATATATCCCACATATAAATAACAAATTAAGTCAATGTCCTTAACAAACAAACAGCCTCCCTCATTGCTTGAATGTGATATCATGACAGTCCTTGCTAACTGTAATTGAACTCTGGGGGCGGAGCTTTGTGGCCATGAATGAGAATGTGGGTGGGCTCAAGGAGTAAAAAAATCTTTCCAATGTCACTGGAATTCACCTACATGTCCAGAGACCAAAATCTTGAGTATTACATTTTTAACATGAAGTCTCCAACTTTTATTAGGTCTTATGAGTTCTTGATGAAGAAGAAGCTTTTATTTGTCACATATATATTATAATTAGACTGATATCATTTTTTCCCTCACATTTCTCAGCTTATTAAGTTTTTTTTTATTATTGTTTTGTCTAAATTGGATACTGTTACTATGATCAATAGATGATCATTTGATGAACCTCTTTATGCATTAATAGCAGTTTGCAAATAATATATTATTATATAACAATCAACTCTCAGTTTTATGGTATGTTGACTAAGCTTTGCCTGGGAAATCTGGGAAAATATGGTTCAGTTACTGTGTCAGACATGCCCGTGGCAGCTTGTGTCACTTTTTTGCTGGCATGATAATAATAGCTGTTCAGCTGCAGCTTTAAAACTAGTCATGGTCTAGTCATCTAATCACTGCTCATATTAATTTTTTTTTCCTTATAAGGCCTACATTTCTGAATTACAAAAGAGGGCATTATTTCCACACCCACCTCAGTGCTCAGCGTCCATGCTGAAATGACAAGGCTATTGATTAATATTTACAGTAGACTGAAATAGTTGTGGATGGTTTCTCTTCTGACTATTTTATTTCAACTGAACCCTGTCAGTGACTCATTGTGCTGTGTATGTTCTGGATTCTGTCAAGTTCACCTGTTGCTATACCCCTTTCCCAAAAGATGTGTATATTATCTAATCAAAACTTCTTATGTCCTCATGATATAGTTTACACTACTCTGCAGCTGTGCCAGTGATGTAAACCTTTTACACTTTCACCTCATTATAAACGCTCTTCTGTTTCTGAGCTGGGACAGATATTACTGATATTTATTTAGTGTTCAGTATTTACAGTACTGGGTCTTTTGAACAACTTATAACAATGCAGTCATGGCCTTACTTCTTATCCGTTAGAATCAGAAACCAGGGCCTTATGTGAAGGAGATGAACGATGCCGCTATTTTCTACACCAACAGAGTCCTGAAAGACTTCAAAGACACGTAAGTCTTGCTCAGGACACCGCTGGCTTATAACATGTACTTAGGCAGTACTTAGACACTGTAGGCAGTGTGATTCATAAATCTTAATAAAAAAAATCTAAACTGTAATAATACAGCTGTCACTTGTATCATTTACTGTCCACTGTCTTAAATTAATGCAATAAATAAATATTAATGCAGTAAAGAAACCAAGAAGTATACTAAAAGCTGTAAAAAATAATCTGGATGTCTGTTGGTCTGGCTGTAGTGACCCTTGCCATGTGGAGTGGGTTCGCTCCTACCTGAGTATCTGGACTGAACTGCAGGCCTTTATTAAACAGCACCACACCACTGGACTCGTCTGGAGCAAGACCGTGAGTAGGAAGAAACTGACACAAATACTTTAGAGCACAAAACTCGGACATATTTATTTCTGTTTGAATCGGGAATGGAGCAGCTCTTTTCCCATCACGTTCATCATATACAGTCTACACAGCAGCTGCATAAAATGAAAATGATTCAGTATAACTATCTGCCAGATGATTGTTGTGTTAATCTTTTTTTTTTTAATCTTGTATCAAGGGGCTTCAAATGAGGATTAGTTAAAACTTTGAAATATAGGAAAGGACATTTTTCCATTTTTAGTCATGAAGAGAGTGCTTCAGTGAGCATAGAGCTGATCTGATCTCTGATAACTATCCGGGTGTGGGGATCTCTTCCAAAATGATGCCCACATCTGGTAATACTTCTTTCCAGGGGGTTTTATTTCACCTCCCTTTCTCTTTCTATCTCCCAGATTTTGTGTGTTCTCTGATCTTCAGTGGTTTTTAGATAAAAGACTATTAAGTTGAAACTGGTTTTATTAGCTATTCTGCTGATTCAGAGTTTGCCCTAAAAAGGCTGCAGAAAACTTTTGAGCAGAGTATGGCTCATTTTATGTTTACACGTGTGTTTATTTTAAATGCTGTCTTAAATGGTCAGAAAGCACAGAGCAAATAAATCTTCAGACATGAGCTTTCAACTGATGTCTGCTGGACATAGCATTCCAGAAATACAAAATGTATATGTATAACAATGAGACACTATTACATTTGATTTTATAGCCTTATAGTGTGTGTGTGTGTGTGTGTGTGTGTGTGTGTGTGAGAGAGAGAGAGAGAGAGAGAGAGGGATTTTTCCAAAAATCCCCAAACACCGACAATGTGCAGCTGCTTTCCTGCTATACAGTAACTAAATGCATTTCACATTTATTTTTACTTTTACTTTCCTCTTTTCAGTTCAGTTCAGCGTGATTAGTTGAGCAAAAGCTGCACAGGTTTAGAAAATGTCATCTGACAGCTAGTTTTGGAATTGAGGATGTTGTTGGACCTGCTGTTGAAGTGACATCATGTTGCTTTTGGCAGATTTGGCAACCATGCTACTGACGAAATGCGATCATAAGTGGTCAATGGAGACGTGCATTCGAGGCACATGAAACTACTACATATGAACAGCTATCCGTCTCAGCTGACCTTGAGTGATCGGATCACCCGAGACGAGTGCTAACACCAAGTCTGAACAGGGTTTTTATTCCTGGATTGTCATCTGTGATGAGATTTGATGAAAGTGTGCATGTGTTTTGGGGGGGTGAATAAGTTTATCGCTGTGTGTATGTGTGTGTGGGGGGGGTGGTTGGAAACCTGAGAACTCGCAGTAGCTGTGTGTGTCAGCTGTCCCTCTTGCTGTGAAGGGTTAGAGTGTGATGGAGTGTGTGCTGTGGACAGGTGGCTCTCAGGGTCTCTTTGAAAGGGTTTTACCAAAGAAATACCTCCAACAAAAGCCCAGTGTGTGTTTAGATCACCCACCTGTTCACATACATACGCCTTGGGTAATTTAAACTCTCTTCTCATATAATCAACACTTTACCTCTAGAACAATATCAGTTGCCAGCGTACTGTATGTTTGCAGGCTATAGTGCATTAACATTAACTCTTCATTCCTCCCCTGTACTCGTGGATCTAGTTCTTTTTTTAAACTTCATAATGTTAAGTATTGACCTTTCGGGCATCATAGGTTAAGGTTCAACCGTTGAACCCGTGCTGAACCTGCACATCAGCACAACTATCTGGAGTGACAGCAGCGTGTGAGCTTGTTTATGTTGCAAAAGAAAAGACGTGTGTGTAGCAGTTGTTGTGGTGTGAGCATTGAAGAGAGGATTGTGTGCAACTGTCAATGGCAGCTGTGCTGACACAGGAAAAAGGCTTAAGTGTGCCTCATTGAACATGGTAACCAACTGCCTCACGTTCGTCTGTTTCTACAGACTTGCTGTTGAAGCTACTGTCTGTAGATTAAAGGTAAAATACATACATGTGCCAGATTTATATTTTCAGGGTCCCAGATATAACTGATCATGTACTGAAAACAGAGGAATAGTTGGTCTGTATGTATTTTTTTTGCTTGATTTATTTTAAACAATCAAGACATCTAGAAGAATTAAGTAGAGTGAGCATGTTCAGTTCATGTAGTAAAGTTTAAGTAATTACATTACAAAATCTAGTGAGGTTGTTGCTGATAAGATCAGAAGTTACTATAGTGTTAATTGAGGTGATTACAGTGTTCAGGTGTGGTGTAATAACACAGCAGGTCTCACAGCACCAATGTCCTGGGTTTGATCCTGAGCTTGGGTGAGTGTGTGGAGTTCGATTTAGACTTTATTCCAGGGCTTTGAATAGACATGACCTGGCTGTACAAAGCAAATTGTTAATGCACAGTGCTCAATGTATTCACCTGAACCCAATGTACACTTCTGAAATACTTAAATTTTTACAAATAATTTTTTCAGTGATTGTTTTTATCTGTGTTCAATTTTCAACGATTATTTCCTATATCATTATGATTAGAGATTAATGCAGAATACAAGGAAATGTTTAAAGACAACAGATTTAAAACCTTACTGACTTGAGATTATATAACAAGGCTTAAGCATAACATAAATGCATTTCAGTTTTTCCGAATTTCCAGATCTGTCTTAAATGAATAGCAGGAAAAACATTACTTTTGAATCTCTGGTTATTCTAAATGATCCAAGTCAGACCAGAAGAAACAAGACCACTGTTGCTACCTACATATTTTATATATTAAACAAAAAACAGCATAGTTATTATTAAATCATTATTTGAGCTTATTTTATTCCTGTTTGTCATTTTACATCATTTGATCTTATTGTAGATAGATAGATAGATAGATAGATAGATAGATAGATAGATAGATAGATAGATAGATAGATAGATTTAGCAAATAGCAAATTTAGACATTCTGTAAGTATAGCACCAACAGTAGTAGCATTTGTGAATTATTACAGCAGCCTGTGTCTGAGTTTCACATGTAGGTCAGAGGTACAGTCCAAAGTGTTGCCTTATACGCCACCTACAGGACGTTCAACATGTAGCAGGTTCACCTTTTGTGTCGTCATTGTGCTTTTACCATGTGTTTCACTGTTTCAACAACCACAAACAGGTTTAGAATCCTTTACTGTATCTTTTGTATACAAGTTGCAACAGATAAAGAAAAAGATAAATAAAGAAAAGTAGTTAACTGTAACCCTGTTTTGACAGGGTCCTGTAACTCCTTCATCCATGCTCACGGCTGAACCTGCTACTCCCTGCCCTCCACCTCCACCTCCACCTCCACCTGCGTTCACAGACGATGGTCCAAAGACTGACCACAGTGCGGCTCAGCGTTCAGCTCTGTTCGCCCAGCTTAACCAGGGAGAGAACATTACTAAAGGTGGCTTTATTAAAATGTTATATTTGAGTTTACATATTATCAGTAATGGAAAGCTTTCATTCTAAATACTGTGTGTGCTGCTATTTATCCTGCAGGATCCCTTATCCCTATAATCTATGGATTTACTTGGCATAATGTTCCAGTATTTGAGTATGTGTAAAACTGAAGACAAAAACTTTTGAATGGGTTTTTAATGCAGTTGATGTCTGTCAGCACTGATTAATATTTTAGCTATACATTTATTCATATGACATTTATATTGTCATGTCAGCAGAGATGAAGCTGGACCAGGGAAACATTGTGTAAAAAATGTTTTTTTTTTTTTTTATTAGCAGCTCATGCTTACAGCAAAGTAACAAGCATGGAATTCAGACAATTTACTGCCAATCATGTGGCAGTGCAGGAGCTTCAGTCATTGTTGATATCTAACATCATAATAAAGAAAAAAAATGTGGTCTCTGTGATGATGTGTTCAGAGATACTTTTCTGCTTAGAGTGATTGTATGAGGTCAAACCATTTTCGAGATCACAACTTTTTTTCATTCAGATGTTTAATGTGAACATTACTTGAAGCTCTTGACCTGTTTCTGCATGATTTTATACATTGTGCTGCTGCCAGATGTTGGTTGATTTGATAGCTTCATCAATGTGCAGGTGTTCCTAATGAAGAGGACTGTGAGTATATATATACAGACCAAAATGTCTTTTAAGGCAGTTGTGCTGTCTTTTAGGATTGAAGCATGTGTGTGATGAGCAGAAGACCCATAAGAACCCTACTCTTCGCTCTCAGAGTGGGCCAAGTAAGGATTCTCCTTCAAAAGGCACAGCTCCTAGCTCCTCTGCTCCCACACCAGCTAAGAAAGCATTTCCAGTCCTGGAACTGGAGGGAAAGAAGTGGAGAGTGGTGAGTCCGGTTTGCTTTTTCGATTTTCAGACAAAAATATTTGTAAGGTTTACTGGTGGAGTGTAGGCTGAGGAACAGGGCAAGCAAGTGTATTAGTGATTTGTAAACAGATATTTCATTTATTTCAATTCAGTTTTATTTGTATAGCGCTTTTAACAATGAGCATTGCCTCAAAGCAGCTTTACATAAGAAATAACATAAGAAAACAACAAACATATAAACAGACAAACAGTTCTAGATGTTATCCCAAGTGAGCAAGCCTGAGGTGACTGAGGCAAGGAAAAACTCCCTTAGATGGTATGAGGAAGAAACCTTGAGAGGAACCAGACTCAAAAGGGAAACCATCCTCATTTGAAGGGAACCCATCGTCATTTGAAGCCACAGTCAATAACATTGTGATGCAGAGGTTCCAGTGATTATTTCAAAGTGTTGATCGATGTGTTTAAATGTGACTGGCCTTCAGGAGCATCAGGAACAGGTGCATGATCTGGTAATAGAGGAAACAGAGCTGAAACAGGTGGTCTATGTCTTTAGCTGCAACAACTCCACGCTTCAGATTAAAGGCAAAGTCAACTCCATCATAGTGGGTGAGTCACGTTCTTTTACATTCCTCCATTCCTCCATTTCCCTGAATGTGGATGTGTATACCTTTCCCTTTATTTCTGTTTGTGTAGACAACTGCAAGAAGCTTGGCCTTGTGTTTGAGAATGTGGTTGGCATTTTTGAAATCATCAACTCCAGAGACATCCGGCTCCAGGTCAGTTTTTAAATATTAACAAATCTTAACACTTAAGTTAGTCTTTACAGCTCTATATACACCACTTTGCATTCAGAAAGTATTTATATAAGGCATTTTTTCTTTTTTTTTTCTTTTTTTTTTCATTTTATACAATTTTAACTAGGGCTGCAACTAACGATTATTTTGATAATCGATTAATCTGACAATAATTTTTTTCGATTCATCGGATAAAATCTAAACCATTTTTTTATTAGATGTTTTGCTTATTATAACTATATAAAACCCTAAAGCAGGGTATTTGTGTGTAAAAGTGTACTTTAAAAAATGCAAAAGCCACATATTGAGTTTAACTTTCTTTAATTTTGACATTTTAAACCTTAAATAAAACACAAATTTTGTCCAGTTATTGAACAGTAAAACGTCTTTAAAAATCCATAATATAAATAAACAATTTTGTGAAGTGGGTCCTTGATGGAAGAACGTATCCTGGGCTGAGGATGCTAATCATTTTTTTTTAAATCCTTCATCTTCCACCATTGACATTGGCTGCATGCCAGTAACCAACATACTCAGGATGGCATGGGTTATAGTGGCTGCTTGTTGAGGAGGGCATGGGGGATTTCTCCTTTCAACAAATTCACTCAGGCTTTTTGAAAAAACAAACAAACAATAAAAACAGCATGAGTATGCAAGGTGAAGCAATTTGTGTAAATCAATATTTTTATTGTTTTTAATGATAATTGCAGATGGCGAGTTGACAACCATGATTAAAAAATCTATATAAAATAGATATATATAATAAATATATATATATTTATATTTTATATATATAATAAATATAATATATATATATATATATAAATATTGCAACATTGTTTTGACAATTTTTGTTAAAAAGAAATTACACAGATATTTTTGCTCAGTTGTGAAGATATGCAACAAGCTAACAGGCTTGATTAAAAAGAAAGGAAAATATATGCACTGGTGCACAAATGCATAAGCATTCGCTGAAAACCTCGGCAGTTAGTAAAAAAATTAATATTTTACTGCTGTTATTATTTGCTGCTTTCAGATTTAGTGTTTGACTTTGTACCGTTTTTATTTGAGTTGTTCTATGGTAGCACCATCACTATGTTGTGAGCGAGGCGATTGCGCAACCACCTGATGCTCGCGAGTCGCGGCAGAACGGATCTAGTGCGACTGTCCCGAAGTTAGAAAAACAAACATTTTACACAATAGCACTTAATTAAACTATCCCATTTTCACATGATGAGGATATACAGTTTTTGCTTACCGTGCTGTTTTGCCTTCATCCGTGACACCAGTGTGTTTTCTTTTCATGTGCTCGTGCATCGCTGTGATACTTCCATGCCACACAAGCTCAGCTTTGCATAACTTGCAGTTACAGTCTTTTTGGTTGTGTTTAATATAAAATGCTCACATGCCTTGGATGACTTGGGACGCACACGTTATATCTGCATAAAAAATACTCCATACAATATTTTGTTCATATTCAAACCCCAGTTCTTTGCTGATGCTCTTTGGAAAGCAATTACAGTCTTCAAGCCCTGCCAGGCTGGTGAGCATTGCTGTACCACTAACTGTAGATGTTTCATTCAGGTCAAGTCTGGAATCTGACTGAGCAATTTGAGTCACTCTTGCATTGTTTTGGCCGTGTGGTTCTGAACATAATGAAAATTGGCACCTCAGCCTAATTTGGCTTCAGTTTGGCTACTCTGTCATAAAGGCCTGATGGTTGAGTGATGCAGAAATCTCTTATCATCCCTACTGAACAACTCTACAGTCCTATCAGAGTGACCTTCAGATTCTTGGCCACCTTCCTGATTAAAGCCTTTCTCCCCAAAAATATCAAAATATGATTGTATTTCTTTTATTTCACAGGTATTGGGAAAAGTGCCCACAATTTCCATTAATAAGACAGAGGGATGCCACATCTATCTGAGTAAGGAGTCTCTAAACTGTGAGATTATCAGTGCCAAGAGTTCAGAAATGAACATTCTGGTTCCTCAGGAAGATGATGATTATGTGAGTGAACTCTAATATTCAGTTTCACTTTTTCGCTTCATTGGCATGCTTAGAATGAATCAGCTACACAGCTTTAGACTGAAATTCTGGCTCTACTTTCTGTATTAACAGAGAGAGTTTCCTGTGCCGGAGCAGTTTAAGACCGTTTGGAACGGGTCCAAGCTGGTGACAGAGCCGACTGAGATTGCTGGCTGATTGACAGATTCATTTTCATTTCCATATATCTGTTGGTAGCCTCCATTGCCTGTATCTGTCACTACTCTCAGCACACAACCGTTTAGACACAGGTTCGTCTTTTACCTGAATTATAGCTATTGGCAATTTAGTGTAAGAATAGAGCTAATCTAGTCTAAATGCTAGAAATTTATGACGAAGGTTCAGATCTAACCACAATAATAAAATATATTGGTATTGTTTTGCCTTTTTTCTTTTCCTTTTACCAATTGAAGCATTAATTTGATTAAACCTACCCTAGTTCAGGACGTTTTCCCAGACTAAAACCTAAAATCAATTCATAGTTTTCCTAGTACTACAGTCCCTGGTGATAATGAAGACGACTATTTTTAAGGCACTTTTGAATCTCATGCATCAGTCCTATCCGTTATGTGTTTTTCTGTTCCATTTATTTCTAAACCTGTTTTTGGGTTGAATAAGATGCTTGAGATTTTAAACCATGTTTTAGCAGGACTTCAGATGTTTTTAGACTCAGATTGAGATCTGGTGTACAAACAAATGTGTGCCTCAAGGATAACTTTTTATATCTTTTTTTTTTTTTTTTTAATTTAGCAGTTTTATGTATTGTCTTACAGCTGGGTATTTTGTTTATTTTTAGGTATCAGCCACAGTGTGTTTCATAAAATGGTGTACTCTATAATGTAGTCAACCTGTGCCATCCATGGTCATACACTGAAATAGCTAATACTACACACACACACACACACGTCTCTCTCAGTTGCTCAACTCATCACAGAAATTTTTTCTCTTGATAATACAGTATCATCTGCATATTGTAAACACTATATTAAGTATAATATTTAAGATTTTCCCAGGGTTTACATTTATTTCCTTGGCGACATTTCAATCCAAAGTGACACACACAATCAAAACGCAGAGCTGACGTTAAAGACACAACAGAGGATCTCTGGCCATCTGGGATCTGAACTCATATTGAGGGTCACAAAGTGACGTTAATCATTACCTCTTGATTTCCACAGGAGAGTTTTGGAAATTCCCATGAAATTCCCATGCATAATCTAAAGCCACAGCATTTTTTAAAAAATATTGTTTTTCTCTGTTAGTAGGGGCCATTCCGCCTTTGTGTTGTAATGTATGTGAAATCCTCTATGATCAATATATTTAAAGGGATTGTTGTCACCATGTTTTCCTCATAAGCTGGTACAGTGTATACAGTAGATTGTCGTAAATTACAATACAAAAAAAAAATGCACCCAAGAGATACGTACAGGAAAAGTACGGGAAAGGATTTTGTAGACTGACTTCACCAGTATGAATGTAGCGTTCTTTTAGGCGTGAAGAACTTGTATAACTCTAGCTGCTCAACTTTAAAAAGGGAAATGTATATAACCATTTGTCAAAACCAAGTTAACTAGTTATAAATATATGAAAAATGTCACTGTTTTAATCACCACTCTGATAAATATTAAAACACTAGTCCTACAAATAAAACATTATGGATTTCTGAATGTTTTCTCACCACTTATTCTGTCTTCACAAAAGATTTTTTAAATAAATCTGGACAAACCCACAAACATTTTGCCACGAAACTATAAGTGGTCTATTTATCGTGTTCTGCTTTAAAACAGGAGCTTATCTGATGATAAAACAAATAATATGTTCAGCTTGTAATTGCACAAAGGTTCACGTTTCATATTGAAGGTTTAATTGAAATCATTCCCACTTTAATAATTGCTTTTTATTTAGATCTGTGGTTGTTCTCAGTCATTAAACACCTTACACTCAACCTCTTCTAAAATATAGATAAAGTAAGATGCACTCCATCTGGATGAAACGTTTTAGTTTTGTTAGAAACAATTTGTGCCATCTGGTGGTCAAATAAGATAGGTTGCACATCAACAGCAGAGCATGAACATTACACCAATACACATTAATGCACAAAATAGAAACATACAAATTATATAATTTGACAAAAAAACAAGAAAAGAAATTTCAAATACACCTAGTTCACAAGGGATACCTGTATGATGAACATTTGCTCTAAACAAAAGTAAAATTTACATTGGTGTTACACAAGGCTGTTGTTCAGAGGCCCACATATCTCCACATATACAGTATGTCTACACAGAGTGCAATAAACTGGTTTAATGAAAATGCTTTAAACCTGACTGAAAAATAAAGCTTTATCCTACACCACATTTGGTCTTTAATGTTTAATCACTATATTTCCCTGAGAGTCCTGTGTGAAAAGCATCTCTGGCTCTGGATCAGAGTTCTCCTCCATTTCCAGGGGCATTACAGATGGGATGCTCGAATACTCTCTGCCCTCAAGGGAATTAGTTTGGTCCTTCAGTGGACATCTAGACAGTTTGCTGCGATGGGCGATCACCCGGAAACCTTCAGAGTCCTGAGTAAACAGCATGCCCAGTGAGTCTTCATCATTCTCTTGAGCCTCCCTGATTGACTTTTTAGGAGTCCGATAAAGTTTTCTATTAAAATCTGAAGAACATTTTGCTGGGCTAGAGTACACATGATGCTTAAAAGGTGAAAGTTGAGTGCTGCGTCTTGATGATGTGGACCTGCAATTTTCTTTATCCTCTCTCTTCTTCTTCCTCGGCTGTGGCTCTTTATAAGACTTCATGAGATGTTTTATCGTGTTTTGGATCACTGTGGTTGACCTCGGTGTTAAAAATGAAGCTCTCTTTTCCGTCACACTTTGGTCTTTTACCAGTTCCTGAGTATACACATCTTCTGAAGAGAGAAAAGTTAAAGAATCATTGCTGTTCTCTCCTCTCTGCATGCGAAAGTTCTCATGAGAATTTTGCTGTGTCTGATCCCTGTGAAGCAGACTTTCAGGCATATTATCAGGCCCATCACCACACATTATGGCTTTGATGCTGTGTGCTTGTGTATCTGTGACATTATCAATTTTGATATCCTCACAAGGTCTCCTCTTTCCTGCTGGCTCACACTCCTCTGACTGATATCCCCAAAACAAATGTAAAAACTGCTGCTCCTTATCATCATCATTGTTACAGACTTCGCCTGATGTTCTCTCAATACCTGCTTCATGTTCCTGTGGGTCTATAAGAGAGGAATGGCTGCTAATGTCATCTAGTTCCGAAGGCAATTCAAACATCATCTCACGCTTTCGTTTAGTCCCCATATGTGCTTCAGGAAGGGGAGTAGAAGACATTCCTGAAGGCCATGGAGAGTTGTAGTCCTCTGCATCTAATGGCAAGACATTGTTGTCAATAAGCGTTCCGATGAACAGGTACAGTTGGAAAAAAAAAGCCACCATATCTGTTTGTCTTACCTCTTTCCTTTCTACTCTGTGGTAGAAAAAACGAGGAGATCCTGCTCTGTTTTGTCGCAGGCATTTCCATCTTGGTTTGGGTAAAATTCAGAGCCACTGCCACGCTGTAGCCTCCGGACCGAGCCAGCGGATTCAGGAGTTTGGATATTGGACGTGCCAGTTTCTGTTCGAAAGAAAGAAAAAAGATTCCCATAGCAGATGCTACATTTAACTCAGCTCAATATGTACTGGCACGCGTCAGAAGAATAGACAAAAATATCGCACATGAAGATTCAACTTCACTTATATACACTATAGTGATTCAGGTAGAACAGCTTGGAAGTCTGTGATATTCTTTGTTGATGTTGTTACACCTGTGCACATGTTCCTAACCCTGGTCCTGTAGAGTACCCTCTGTCCTGCACAACCCTCCATTATATCAGATTATTACATTTATCATGGAGTTAGTAAAGTTATTAGTCTGTTTGACTAGGCTAAGAATGGAAGGTACGTAATTGGACCTTAAATACATTTGGCAGACGTGCTTATCGAGGGTGACTTACATTTTATCTCATTTTATACAACTGAGGGTCTAAGGGCCTTGCTCAGGGGCCCAGCAGTGACTTGGGATCCGAACTCACAACCTTGCCATCAGTATTCCAACACCTTAAGCACTAAGCTACCACATCCCCACCTAAATAAAAAATCTTAACACTATAAGCTATCCAAAAGGTAAACCACATGCACCTTCCCAGGTAAGAGACACATAGTAAAGACACCATGAAGGTGTTGGCAGCACAGCAACAAAGAAATGTACATACAAGAGAGAAACAATGTCAGGGGTGTGATTTGTAAAAGTCGGTGTGAAATGAAACTTACTCTCTGTTTCTTCGCTCTTAATTCAGCAGCATCCAGCCAAACTCCACACTGCTCCTGTGATGCTCTGCATGTCTTACTCTTACTGTTGTTCATCTTTATTCCTCACCTTTCACCAGCCTGTATTCTTATCATATAAACAACCTCCTTGTGTTTCTACAAGCAGCTTCCCCCTTAGTTTTCCCGCCTAGTATTTGTATGAGCAATATTCGGGTTGCCAGGTTTTCCAGTTTTACCCTTGTTCATCTGCTACTACTTCAACTTTTGTTGTTATGTTATAGCGCCCTCTTCAGCCTGACTCTACCCCTTAAACGGCTATGGACCAGGGGTGGACATTATTAAAGTTAACTACACGTATCTAACTTAATGACCTTTCCCAGATAGAAAAATACTTTTTAAAGTTGAAATACTTTTTACACCTTTCATGGCGGGTTAAACTAGCTAGTAGTTAGATCTTTATTACATAGAAACCTGACATTAACTTAACTTTCTTTAATTGAATACTTAAAAATAATATGCTTATAGCTTAAGGTCACTAGAATACAACTTTCACTTAAGTATAATGTCAAATGCTGGTACATGAACATGTGCAAAACTGTGCTAAAATATATTCATTCATTCATCTTCTATACTCGCTTTATTCCTAATTAGGGTCACGGGGATCTATCCCAGCACACATTGGGCAAAAGGCAGGGGTACACCCTGGACAGGTCACCAGTCCATCACAGGGCCACATATAGACAAACGACCACACACTCGCTCCTACAGGCAATTTAGAATTACCAATCAACCTAATGTACATGTTTTCGGACTGTAGGAGGAAACCTGAGTACCCGGCGTAAACCCACACAGGGGAAAATGCTCCAAACTCTACACACCCTGTTCAAACCTGGGATTCGAACCCAGGACCTTCTTGCTATGCAGCAACAGTGTTAACCACTAAGCCACCCTGCTGAAATATAATACTTCTGATATGTATTCTCCCTCTTCTTCACTGCTGACCTATTTCGCTCATCTTCTTCTTCTTTTTTTAATAAGTCCTGTGCTTGTAGATAATTTGGGTATTTTAATAATAATTTGTAGTTGGGTCAGTGGTAGAAGTTTCTATTTATACTCTATATTGATAATGTTTAGTTTATGTTTACCTTTTCCTAAAGCGCTTAAACTAGCTCTTATCTTTCCCTGTTTATATATTGTTATATGTTTTTAGAAAAAAAGAAAAAAAAACCCATCCAATTTTAGTCTAATGGTATCCTAAGTCTGTAACCTATTGAATCAGTGTTAATTTATTCAGTGATAGAGACTTAAAGCACTTTTGTATGTCGCTCTGGATAAGAGCGTCGGCCAAATGCCAGAAATGTAAATGTAAATGTTTAGTGAAATCCTGATCATCACACCCATTTGTGGGTCTTACCCCCAAATCTTGCCACAAAGTTGGAAGCACACAGTTGTACAGTAGTACACAGTTTCAGCATTAGACCACTATGCATTTGATGTTTCACTGAATGTAGACACGGCAATGGATAGCTGGACCATTTTGTGTATTTATTTATTCAATTTAGTCTAAAAACATAGGGAAAGAAAATGCTGCTGCAAAATGCACCTGGAAGCCTATAGAGGAGGAGGAGGATGCTGCAAAAGAACAGTAATGCACTGCAATACAGCTGCTGTGTTTTTTGTTTTGTTTTGTTTTGTTTTGCATCAGCTTTTTGTTTTCGAAGTTTGCTTGATGGATGGATGAATAAGTTTTTTTTTATAAGGACTCCAGTCTGTGGCTCATGAGAAAAGCGGAACTACAGTATGCCGTGCTGGAAAATTTTAAAAACAGAATACTTGGCAACCAGAAACAATTCCCTTCCATTCCCGCAACAGGATGTGACGTACTGATTCAGCGACGAACACTGGGGCTTTTGACGTAAACACAGCTTGAAGTGAGTTATATTTTGTTCTACTTTTGTACTATTTTCGTTAATAGTCCGACTTTGGAATACGTCAATTAAGAGTATTTTATTTAGCTCGGTAGCGGAATTTATTTGTTAATAAATCTGAGTTCTAGGTATATGGTACACCGAGGAGCTAAACTTGTTGGCTAATTGCTATATGATCTTGTTTTATGCTATGCTATGCTATGCTCTGCTCTGCTAACTGTTACAGTTGAACACAGTACTCGGACAGACTGCGTTTATAATCTACAATGTATAAATCACTACAGATTTTATGAATGTATTTTTAAAATATTTAAAGTATAGTGATATACTAACATGTCTAAATGTCGGTGGTTTGTCTCTGTCGTGTACCAAGCAAACGGGCAGTGTCACTTCTTCTATCTGTGTATTTCCGCAATCCAGACGCGTTAATCGCTCAGGGACAGTAAAGAGTTAAAATCTCAGATCTAACACTATACCTCTTTTATACCATCCCTTTCGACTGCGCCTTACATTAAACAAACCGTAAGACGTTTAAATGTGACGTGGGTTTAGAGATCATGAGTATAAGAAGTGCAGATAACACTGCAGTTTTCTTCAGAGCAGCTGTTAATTGATCATTGTTTATTGATTAATTATTTAGAGGTGCGGAGAAACTTGGGATCGTCATCATGTTTCATGGAATACCTGCTTCAGGAGGGATGGGAGGAGGTAAGTTTTAAGATATTTTTTGTACCATCTAAGATGCACAAGATGCTTGAAATACATCTGGCTTACATGGATGGCATCGTTGTTGTTGTTGTTTTTTTCCCAAGCCATCAACGAAAATGCAAAAGGAAAAAACAATAAGAGAACAGAGAAGTGAAACAGTAGTCTATTCCACCACATCACAACATATAGCACACAAAACCACAAGACGAGACCTAGAGACAGACAGGGAGATGGAATATCATAACATACGGAAGATTCCTGTTATCTGCTGAACACCTAATATCCATAAAAATAGGTGCTCATGATTCATTTAGTTATACTTACCAATATATTCATTTTATTTTCTTTCTTTCTTTTTTACAACCAGCTCCAGCCAATAAGCCTGAATTATATGAGGTAAGTGTGAATATATCATAGGAACCATTCAAATAACTTATATTATGAAACCTGTAACCTGATTGTACTGCTGTTTTGTAGGAAGTCAAGCTGTACAAAAATGCCAGGGAACGGGAAAAGTAAGTAATAGTGCTATAGTCACATCCTTTTACTTGTCTTAAAGTATTAAAGTAAGTTAAACAATGAAATATGAACTGTTTGCATGCACTGTGTCTAATTTGTCTGGTGTTGAATGTCTTGGACTGTGTTAAAAGGTATGACAACATGGCTGAGCTGTTTGCTGTGGTAAAAACACTCCAAGCTTTAGAGAAAGCCTACATTAAGGACTGCGTGACTCCCAATGAGTATGTTATGTATAGCTTTTTTGTTGTTGTGTTTACGATTCATGTAACACTGTGTAGACTGTATTAATTGAAATGTCCCCCTCGTTCAGATACACAGGCGCCTGCTCCAGGTTGCTTGTGCAGTACAAAGCTGCTTTTAAACAGGTCCAGGGCTCAGATGTTGGCTCAATCGATGACTTTTGTAGGAAATACAGGGTAATTCCTTGATCTTTTATGAACACTGTTTTTGTTAGATTACTGTTGATTTTTTAATTCTTTACTTATACGTCCTCATCTCTGAATTTCTGTCATGATAGGATAAGATAATTGTGTCACTCTTTAATTGTAAAGCATTGATTTGATTTTTTTTATGATCCACATTGCTATAAAATGGTTATGGTTGAATGTACTGTCACCGTCTGTGTGAATTAACTAACTCCTCTGAATAATATCTTTTCTTTACTGTTACAGCTCGACTGTCCACTAGCAATGGAGAGAATAAAAGAAGACAGACCAATTACTATAAAGGATGACAAGGGCAATCTGAATCGCTGCATTGCGGACATTGTGTCTGTAGGTGTTTTGTTTTTTTTTCTTTCTTTTTCAATCTTATTAGAGCTTTGTATTTGATGTATTGCAATACCAGTACCTCTGCTTGGATAAATGCCATAGGCCTAGTGATATTCAATAGTTCCAGCAGTTCCATTAAACTGATTTTCTTTTGTACACTGTTTTGTGCCAAGCCACAATTTATTAAACCACACGATGCCCACCTTTATATTGAGTGGCTTCAGCTTCAAAATATTATCCGCATGTTAATTGTTCATCTGTTTAATGGAATTTTTCAAAGATCTGTCCATCCTGCTTGAACAGAAGATTCAGAATCGATCATTAGTCACATTTATTATTCTTGATGTAAACATAGCTACTGAACAGGTGTCTTTTTACTTTATTTATTATGATTGTGTGATCCCTTTTTTTCTAGCTCTTCATCACCGTCATGGACAAACTGAGGCTGGAGATCCGAGCCATGGATGAGGTATATCACACTTTGTGGCTTATACGAGAGAACTTAAAACACAGTCAGTCCTAGTGGCAACTAAACTGTAAGGAACATCTTTGCCTTTCAGATCCAGCCAGACCTTCGGGAACTGATGGAGACGATGAACAGGATGAGCAACATGCCACCAGATTCAGAGGCCAAAGACAAAGTCAATCTTTGGTAAACATGAATTTCCCTTATTTCTATTATTATGAGAAACACATTATTTGCTCAAACAAGACTTGGCTTTTACTTTAGCACTAGAGCAAAGATGCTAATTCTAGCTAAAGCTTTTTTTTTTTTTTTTTTTTTTTTTTTTTAAAGGTGCCTTTATCAATCACAGACCTTCTGATCATCACAGAAATAGTATGCCTCAATTTAGTCTATAAAAATAAACAGAGCTTTGCTATAAAGCTGAACACTGTAGTGTAACAGCTGGAATGTCTTTCATCCTGAAATTTCAGTGTAGATTTGTCTCCGAGTCCTTCTTCTTCACCTCTTTTCTCTTCAGGTTGACTACGCTGAGCAGCATGTCTGCCTCTGATGAGCTGGACGACTCACAGGTTCGGCAGATGCTTTTTGACCTGGAGTCTGCCTACAATGCCTTCAACCGATTCTTACACTCGTCCTAAACACCTCCAGATCTTCCACCCGAACTCGCTTTGTAACCAAACTCTCTTCTGTAAAAGATTTTCCCTTTTTGCTGTCATCCAGAATCGTCTCCTGTGATACAGAACATGGGTGTTTGGAACTACAGCGGCTCCCTGTGATCAAGCTGAGATATTTTGTTGAATTATTGCTATTAATACTGAATATTGAATATCTATCGTTAATATTACTGTCCACCTCATTTTCTTAGCTCTAACTTCTGACTTGAATTTAACAAAACAACTATTTCTGTATAGCCCTGTTTCTGATCTTCTAGCTTCATGCACCCTCTTGACAGAAGCCTTGTATATTCAGATGTCTTTGAGAACACAACACTGGGTTAGTTAGTTCATGGGATAAACATACATGGGGAATTTTTTAGCAATCACTAAAAATTGGAATTAGAGTTTGATTTTAAATTTAATTACCTTCTGTCATGATAATTTTACATTTTGTAATAAAACAGTAATCGTTTTGGTTTGCATTAATCGTGATATCTTTCAGAAGCTCACTGCTGTGTTACTCAGAAGAAGGGCACTAAACTGTACCCTACATCTTTTGTATCTTTAGTGTGGATCTTTTACCTGCAAAGGTGCATGAAGTGTACCTGTTATTGTAAAAAATAATTAAATAATAATATTGTAAAAAGTTAAAGGTACAACAGTCATCCTTAGGGTGTAATTATGGTTTTATAATTCTTATTATAATAATAATAATAATTCTTAAGGGTCCACTACCTTTTAATGTTCTGTGTAAAAGATAAATACTACAGGAACAAAAGATTGAAGAGGAACCAGCTCTTTCTCTAGTCGATGTTTTTTCTCAGAAAAAAGAAACAAGAGGGTTTAAAATACATGAAGTAAACATTGTTTTAACTCTAATGTATTGTGTGTAGTTTTTGTGGTAACACATTATTATTATTTTTTGCTAATATTTGTTAATCCCATTTTGAATTTCTGTAAATGATGGGATCATGATTTTCTTTTTGGAAAAATTAATTTCACTGTATTGTATGCAAAGTCATATTTATTAAATTACCACTCTTGGTGGGGTGGGGGTGGGGGGTTCGAAATAAAACATGAACGTCTTTTAAAAATAAAATTACATTCATCAAATCCATGTTCTGAGATGTTTTTCCATATTGGGGAAAGAAATCGAGTATAGGGTGTCCGATCACACACATACTGTATATGCTTGTTGAGCAGCACATTCTACATTTAGTTCACATTTGCTATTATAATATCCTCCACTTTTCTGTGAAGGCTTTCCACTAGATGTTGGAGTGTGTCTGTGGGGATTAGTGATCATTCAGCTAAAAGAGCATTAGTGAGATCAGACACCGATGTTGTAAGAGTGAGGCGGTCTGGGGTTCAGTCGGTGTTCCAGTTCATCCCGAAGGTGTTCAGTGGGGTTGAGTCAGGGCTCAGTGCAGGACACTCCAGTTCTTCCATTCCAACCTTCTCACACCATGTCTTCATGGAGCTCTGTGCTTTGTGTACAGGGGCATTATCATAATGGAATGGGTTTAAGCCTCTTAGCTCCAATAAAGGAAAATTACAACAATTCAACAATTTAGAGAAGGTCCACATACACTATACTGCCAAAAGTTTTGGGACACCCCTCCAAATCATTGAAGTCAGGGGTTGAACCCAACCCCTTAGTTCTAGTGAAAGGAACTCTTAATGCTTCAGCATACTAAGACATTTTAGACAATTCCAGTTTGGGGATGACCCCTTCCTGTTCCAAAATGACTGCACACCATGGATGAGAGAGTTTGATGTGGAGGAACTTTACATTAACATTTACACAGTCCTTCACAGAGTCCTGACCTCAGCCTGACATAACATCTTTAGGATGAATTAGAGCAGAGACTGTGAGCCAGACCTTCTTGTCCAACATCAGTGCCTGACCTCACGAATGTGCTTCTAGAGGAATGGTCATAAATTCCCATAAACACACTCCTAAACCTTGTGGAAAGCCTGGAAGAGTTGAAGCTGTTATAGCTGCAAAAGGCAGGCCAACTCCATATTACTTTCATGTGCATGCAAAGGCAGATGTCCCAGTTTTGGCCTGGCTCCATCCATCCATCCATCCATCCATCCATCCATCCATGAATGATAGCAACAGAGTTTGGGCTGAGTCTGGCTTACATTTGGCACTTCTGGCTTATTGCTGGCGCAGTCATTTTCACAGCCTTGTGTCAAACGGCATTAGGCTGGAGTCTGGAGTCTGGTCAACCAAAAGCAAATTGTATGTGTTTGGCTAAGCCCTGGCTTGAGTTTGGTCAAGAAAATATTTGGCTGAGATCTGGGTGGGATTGGCTTAGCCAAAGATTAAAAAATCTCTGGCATGAATGTGCTTTACAGTATCCTTGTAAGATGCATGTAGTGGTTCATATTTATTTTATACATATTTATAAATTATTAATTTTGTCAAAAAGAATAACAAACTGAAAATGTGTTATAGTTAAAAATCATTTAAGATCAAATAGCAGACCTTTTCATTAAAAATTGATTTAAAAACTAAGTATACAAGTAATTAATTATAAGGAGGCAGTAATATAAGTGAATATAAATTAAGTAAATATGAAGAAGGGAAGACAATCATTCTATTGTCAAGATTATTTTGATGGGCAATTAAGGCAGACAAGGAGGGGTCAATATGTGGAATGAAAAAAATGTTTTGCAGAATGATCCAAGACAAAGATGTCAATGATCCAAGACAAAGATGAACAATGGTTCAGTCTGCAGCACCATCAAGACACAAGAGCTACTGACTGAATGGCTACTTAGTCTGAGTGGATTTGAAATGGTCCTTTTTAAGTAGTGTTGAGGTTTTTAAGGAGACAGATTTATGACTTTGAGCTGAAATTAACATTAACAACTTTGTCTGTTTTGTTATTTGATTAGGTATCTGTCTTCTGAGCACATTCTGCTGCATTATAACACACTGGATAATTTTATATTTTTATATTACACTTACTGTTTATATTTATATACATATATATTTATATCTATATATACATATATTTGCATATGCATATCCGATAACTATTGGTTTTTCACAATTATTTGTCTTTAATTTCTACATTTAATTTTCCCTATCCTTCTCTTTATATTTTTAACTATATCCCTTTACTTTTCATGTCCACACACTTTAATTTTTACTCTTTTCTTCTTCAAATGTAGGACAGTCATAAAAAGCATTTCACTACATGTTGTACTGTATATGATTTTGTATGTGATGAATAAAATTTTAATTTTAATTTTCCAAACCAAAGAATGAATGCTTGACTTAGAGTTTTCACAATTTGTTGAAAATCAAATCTTTTTTAAAGTCTAACTATAGAAATGATAAGTAATTGAAAAAATCAGTATGCACTCCATGTAAACCAAGTAAACAAATAAAGTTTTAAAAATCCGCAACCTTCGTGTGTTTTTAGTGCGATCTAGCTCGGTCTAATATAGCGGAAAGGCCAGTGTGACATACGGTTGACGATGACGTGTTTTTCAGTGCATCTTGAGAATAGTATTTTATTTTCATTTACGGAATTAAACCTGCCTTACAAAAGGACTACTTTTTCCAGAGGGCAATCCGTGACACCATCCCTCTATTACAATTAAAGAAGCGCACACCCCGCCTACCGGAGGATCGGAGGGCCGGAAAAGGCGTAGCAGTTAGCTAGCTACTAATAAATAAACCAGCGCAGTCTGGAGGTGAACTTCAAACTGCCGCTCGAGCTTTGGTGATTGCACTACATTGGTTTTGTGTTTTAGAGCTTTAATTCTTTAAGGTAAATTGCCTTTAAAAAATAATCTCACCTACAACACACTTACCTGACATGGTTTTGGCTCGTGTACATTTCTTTTGTGTGTTTAGAGTTTAGTTTTATATTAGAGTTGCTAAAATTATTCTACAGTGCATAATGGAAAAGATGCTGGCTTATAGTGAGCGAAGTAACATGCGAAAAAGGGCTGTTAAAAGAGCCAATAAGATCTTTGAATCTTTGGAGAAAAGACTTAATTTTCAGCCTGGAAACAGGCCAACCCAAGATGACGGTCATTTTTCCCAGCAGCAGTATCAGGCAAGAAGTTCTGCCAGAGTGTCAGAAGAACTCGCAGAACATCATGGTGAACCGTCATGGCAACACGGCACATATTTACAGTCTCTCGAGCACACAGCACAGTCACCGTGGAGTTTTGAAACAGCCAGACCCCAGAGAAAAAGCTTCTCAAACCAAGACCCATGCATAAGAGGTAAGATTTCTTTTTGTTTCTATCATAAATTATCTGTTAGTGTAAGGCCATTTTCATTTCAGAGCATGTGTGGTGTGGTAAACCTTGCAATTCCTGTTTTTAATGTTTCAGCACTTCTCCAGTCCAACAACAAATTCTTATGGAGCAGCAGAGAAACCTTATAAGGATGGTGCAAGATCTAAAAGCACACAATGTTTGTGAAACCACAGAGGCTGACCATTTAAGTCCAAAAAGATTTCCCATTAAAGACTTAAGGTCATTAACATCTCTGGAAAGTGACCTTCGATCCTGTCCAGAAACTAGACGAAAAGTGGTAGGTAAAATTGTCAGTTATGCATAGTCACTTAATGTTAGAACTTACAGGTCTGGTTTTAATTACTGTTATAATTAAATAGTGTATGTGATCAGTCTAAAACATAAAAAATCTAACGGTTAATAAACTATTTTAATTTATCTAGTTTCATAAGTCCAATATCAGTATTAGATACAGAAGCATGTTAGTGTTTTAAGTTAATGGTGACAGCATGTTTCTAAAATATTTCAGGTACTTGAACTAGGATTGCTGGGTGGAGTAAATGTAAAGGACACGGTCTGGCGAATTATGAGGCTGGCCATCAAAAATGACTTTGCCAAAGCGGTGAACTGGAAAGGTGTAAAGGTGCTTGGTTTCTGTAGTCTTTGTTATTTTTGTATTTTAAATATTTGTTTTCATTTGACGTTTCTGCATCAATAAAACAGTCTGCTTTGCATTTGTGTAGTTTAATTCTTTTATTATACCTTGCATAATGAATTTTATATGGGTAATTTCTGGTTCAGTTTTGGGAATTCTGGCATAATATTGGTCCAGTTATGGCTGATTTCTGGTGACATTGTGAAGTTATGGCTAAGTTTTGGTCTGTTTCCGGTATTGGTCTGGTTGACTTTTGGCAAATCGCATTTGGGCCAGCTTTGGGCCATAATTCCATGTGGGCCAAACGTAAATCCAAAACTCAGCCAGACTATCTATCTATCTATCTATCTATCTATCTATCTATCTATCTATCTATCTATCTATCTATCTATCTATCTATCTATCTATCTGTCTGTCTGTCTGTCTGTCTGTCTGTCTGTTGTGGGAAATTTCTGAAACTTATACTATACATCTAATCATTAATTACGTTTGATTTTAATCAGTAAGGGAATTACCTTAACCAACTCATATATTTGATTTCTCTCCTTTAATCTCTAAGACAGATCCGATTCAGGTTTAAGCATTAAAATAAAAACAAAGAGATGAGCTAGGTAAATTGAAATAAATTGTTTAATCATTAAACTCACTCAGTTATGCTTAATCAGATGATGATTTTAAGGAAATATAACTATCAATATAACTAATCCTTACCTACTCTCACATGAACAATGTTGCCTATCTAATTATTGTATTTAATCTACTGATTATCTGATTATCGAATAATCCTGTCAGTATTAAGCACCTGTCATAATCATTAGTCAGCAGCTAAACTTATGGTAAATAGATGAAATTAGCACAAAAATAGACATAGAATCTGAGTAGGTTGTTAAATGTAAAACCATTATAAGGAAAAAAAGGAAAAAAAAAATATAAAACCACAAAAATAGAGATGAGCAAAACTGGCTGAGTCATCATTAGTGGATTATTATTCTCGAACTTTCTGGCTTTGGCGTAAACAAGGGCATAAGCTAGCATATCATACCATATCATGGAGCTGGCTCCATGGAGACCGAAAAATATGTTGACGAAATTCAGAATCCTTGAGTTTAGGGGCGACAGTCTTATCTGACATGACACTGACTCGAACGTTAATTTTAGAAAAATTAAAGTTAATATAAACTTTATATAATGTACAGAAATTATATTACACCACCGATGCAAATAAGAAGTAGCTTACCGAGGTAAATGGAAAATGGGTAAAATTCCTTGTGGCAAAAGTAGAGAATAAAACAACAAGTGCCGTTACAGAAGTGTGTTTGGAGAAGACGTTATTGAAGCGCCAGGAGAAACGAGCAAAATA
Source organism: Hemibagrus wyckioides (assembly GCF_019097595.1). Lineage (NCBI taxonomy): Eukaryota > Metazoa > Chordata > Actinopteri > Siluriformes > Bagridae > Hemibagrus > Hemibagrus wyckioides. The sequence goes on along the minus strand of NC_080733.1, from coordinate 6,332,085 downwards.
TTATTGCAGTGGCTGATGTTAATGTAAACATAGGGAGAAAACGCTGAATAGGTGTAATGGAAAAATACAGACTTAAAAGCATGAAGCAATGAAAGATTTAGAGAATTAAATTAAACTAGATTAAAATAAACTGACTAATCCTAGCCTAAATACATAAATAATAAAATAAAATAAAATAAAATAAAATAAAATAAAATAAAATAAAATAAAATAAAATAAAATAAAATAAAATAAAATAAAATAAAATAAAATAAAGTAAATGACTAAATGAATAGTTTAAACTATTAGGTAAACTAGGTTAGTTAACCTAAATTAAAAAAACTAGACTAAGATCACAGAGCCATTTTACCCCTTTTACCTTTACCACCACATAGGCAATGAGTGAAAACTTAAGTAAAATAAAGGCAGCACCCTTTCCTTAAATAATAATAATCCTTAGATAAAAATCCTCGGGATTCTAAGTAATTGCCAGGCAATCACCCTGAACCACACATGAACAACAAACAAGTACACAAACATATGGAACATGTGGGTTATGTAGGTTAAAGTATAAGTGATAAATTAATGGGTGTAATGAAATAAATGTGGTTTTGGGCTAAATAAGTTCTGAAGTTTAAACAGATCAACAACTAATACGTGTTAATATTAAAACTTGTGATCCATAGGCCTTATGAAGGCCACAGAAAGGTGGGGCTGTTTTTCAGGGGGAAAAATTAGTGAACGTCAAAACCATCCATAGAAAAGAGTTTAGGCAGCTGGGCTAGAAGGTATATATATACTGGGGGATTTGTGAAGGGGGGTGTGCTTGACCACATCGATTCATGAATCTGTGTATTTGAGTGCCATTTCCGGTGATATTTTTTTAATAAAACCGGTTGCTTCTTCTCATCCAAGCCTGGAGGAGTACTTTATTTCTTTGTTTTTGTCCTGCATTTTTGATCTGAACTATAAGACTTGTTGATAATATTGGTAATTGAAAAAAGGCTCTATAACCACCCTGGAGTGTCTACCCGGAGAGGGGCTCTGGGTTCGGACACTATCCATCCATCCATCCATCTCTCTCTCTCTCTATGCCAGGTCTCTATGGTCTCAAGTTCCTCCACACCAAACTCACTCATCAATGTCTTTATGGACCTTGCTTTGTGCACTGGTGCGCAGTCATGTTGGAACAGGAAGGGGTCATCCCACATGAAACTGTCCAAAATATCTTGGTATAAAGGGTTCCTTTCACTGGAACTAAGGGGCCAAGCCCTGAAAAACAACACCTGAACTGAATGATTTGGAGGGGTGTCCCAAAACTTTTGGCAATATAGTGTATGTGTGTGAGTGTCAGGCGTCCACAAACCTTCGGCCATACAGTGTTGCGGCTCCTTTAAGAAACCATCCCTTTCCAGCTGCACGCGTCTCCAAGGCAACGGCTACAAAACGAATCGATGAGCAAGTCATCGAGCTCCAGGTGAAGGAAAGTCAGACTGCGGGAGATTTATTCTTTTTCAACTTTTTCAACCCAAAGTACAATGCCAGTATAAAGACTTTCGATATCCTGAATGTCAACAGAAGTGTAAAGCTATATTAATTGAGGAATAACTTTGTAGAGTTGTTACAACCTGCGCTTTCTAGGTAGCTAAAGCTAGCGAGTTAACACCTAACGCTCTCGAGACTATTTATTCAGGTAGAACAGGGTGAAGGACAAAGCCTAGTCAGAAATAGTTGATTTTATCTGCTATAAGCACAACTGTTATCACGATATAACCTAAAAAAGACAGAATGAACCTGACGGAAGTAGAAGAGCACATCACAGTGAAGTATGATATCAAGAGGAGACTCGGGAAAGGGGTAAGTAAGGACAAGTCCTTTAAAGGGGCAATGAGCGATTTTTTTTACTTCTACAAATAACCTGGAAGACATTTGGAACATGTTGGGAAATACTGATTTAAGCCATGCGATTAACGCAAGTGCATTAAATGGCTGAGCAAACCCGTTTGGAAAACTGATTTCCGGTCCAGGGTGCTTGTTTGTGATTGGATGAGCCGCCTGTCAATCATTTTACAGACACTATTGACAAGGATCAATGTGAACATGGTGGTAATTTTGGGTAGGGTAGGGTTTGGATTTGTCCTATACAATTGTGTGTGTGTGTGTGTGTGTGTGTGTGTGTGTCAGGAAACAAGATGGTCTACAAACTTTTGGCCTTATACTGTGGTGTATTATTTTCTGTATCAGCTGCCCAAGGTCAATAAAACACATGAACAGTACATGCATTGTTAAGAAGTAACACAAAGGTCAACTCATGATTTTATCCTGTTATGCCATGCCTGATATTAGGGAACTGTTTTTAAAAATCATAGTTGACGTACTAGGTATACTCTTTTATAATATGTAGAAATGTAGTGACAAGCCTCAAATATAAAGTTGTTGTTGCTGATGTTAAACTTCCATGTTTGTAAGCTGCATACTTGAGTCACTAAAGCTTAAAATAAAAAAAAGAAGTCCCCAAAAAGCCATAGGGATGTGTAATTACATTTTCCTCTATTGTATAAACAGATCAGGCATTATAACATTATGACCACCTGCCGGATATTGTGTTCGTCTCCCTGTTATGCTGCCAAAAGCCTTGACCCGTCATGCACTGTGTATTTTGACACCTTTCTATCAGAACCAGCATTAACTTCTCCAGCACTTTGAGCAACAGTAGCTCGTCTGTTGGATAAGATCACACGGGCCAGCCTTCACTCCTCACAGTACATCAGTGAGCCTTGACCACCCATGACCCTGTCGCCAGTTCACCACTTTTCCTTCCTTGGACCTCTTTCGATAGATACTGACCACTACAGACTGGGAACACCCCACAAGAGCTGCAGTTTTGAGGATGCTCTGATCCAGTGGTCTAGCCATCACAATTTGGCCCTTGTCAAACTCGCTCAAATCCTTACGCTTGTCCATTTTTCCTGCTCACCAACTTTGAGGACACAATGTTAACTTGCTGCCTAATATATCCCACCCACTAACAGGTGCCATGATGAGGAAATAATCAGTGTTATTCACTTTACCTGTTATGCCTGATTGGTGTATGTATTGTGGGCACTTTATAAGAATGATTTTAGTAAGTGGTTTGTATTTTGTATTTATGAATTTGAATGCCTTTTATTTGAAGTGAGTTTTAAGTAAATGAATTTTGTTCTTTTTTTTCAGTCCATTATTGTCTGTGCTTCTTGTCTCCTCTACAAATGATAAAAACAAATTATTGTTTTTATTATTTTTGTCTCTTATGGCAGGCATATGGAATCGTATGGAAAGCAGTGGACAGGAAGACCGGAGAGACAGTGGCCGTGAAAAAAATATTTGATGCTTTTAGAAATAGAACTGATGCTCAGGTACACTTTATGTTATTATTATTAGAAGTTGTTTTAATAATGCACACTATTATTATGTCTTATACCACAGGACTACCGAATTCACTAGGCAAAATTTAATATATTTAATGTGTTTTTTTATAGTAACAACTAACACATATGATGCATATGTGACCTAAATTGATTAAAAATGTATATGGTAAGGTTTTCTGTAAGGTGATGTTTATTTAGCATTAAATAATTGTCCAGTAGCACCACTGGATGTTTCTTAACATGAAATTTAATTATATATGGACAGAATGAACATCATGCTTTGATAAAAAAAAAAGTTCCATCATGTTGTATTCTTTATATATTACTAAAAATGTCCCATCATGTCCCATATTCTTTACATGTTGCATATTACTGTATTTTTATGCCCCAGAATTTCAACCCAATTTTCTGTCTTTTGTCATGTAGAGAACTTTCAGAGAAATCATGTTCCTTCAGGTAAGGACTTTGTGCTTTAATCCTTAAATACTTATAATATGTTTGTATTATACTGTATATTACCAACAGCAAAAGGTTCTTTTTCTCCTGGACATAATACATATTTATGTATTCACAGCTGTGTGCTTGTCATCTTTGCTGCTATCACGGACATAATCACACTTTCTCGTTAATGTTCGTCATTGAATAATGATGTAAAGCACTTAATAATTAGGCCACCTTGCTTTAATGCTTGGCTGTGCATTTCTAGACTAGCATTACCTGAAATATTGCCACTGTCTGCACTATTGCTAGTGCTAGCATGTCTAATTAGGTCCTTCTTCCTTTTGTTTCTGTCCTGCAGGAGTTTGGGGATCATCCCAACATCATCAGGTTGCTCAATGTCATTCGAGCCCAGAACGACAAAGATATTTACTTGGTGTTTGAATACATGGGTAAGAATTGCAGGGTGTAAAAGTAAATGGAAAATATGCTAATCATATGGATGTTTGCCAGACTGCTTTCTCTTATTTGATTTGCTGCTGACTCCATCAAAAGCTTTTTTGGCTCCTAGCTTTATTTTATGACCAGTTTGGACTTTAAGCTGATATTGGTCACTTAGGTAACCATATCAGGTAGGTATTACTTATAATCATAATTATGTGGATAATTTTCAACTATAATAGATCGTTTAACATAGATCTAAGACACCAGAAGATGCCATATTTGCTGTTATTTCTAGCTACTGCAATCAATTCCTCCAAAATTTGCAGTTATAGATATGTGTATCTAAACAGATTTCTGCATATCACAGATCATATAAACGTAAATATACATGTACTCTCAAGATTTTTAATTGAGCCCAGTTCTTAATCAGACAATGCTGTGATGTGAGTTGATGCTTATATGTGTGGTTGTACAGAAGTGAAGATAACATTTGTCAGTCTTCACATAAAGCCGAAGGTCTTGTACCATTACACAAAAATATATTTACAAGATAAAGTGTTCTAAAGTGAATTGAATCTAATCTAATTCTGCCCATATTGTTCTGCATCAGTATTCGCAATATTAGTTTTGTATGTGCTTAAGCTTTGTTATGAAACCCAAGCACACTTGCGTTTACAGCATTGAATACATTTACATTAATATGCATTCACAATATTCTGACTGTGCAGTCTGATCACATATAAATGTCTTTATATGATGTGTTGATGGAGTAAATGAAGGTCATGTAGGACTACTGAAGCAGAACAGATCTTCTTCTTTCCAGATACTGACCTGCATGCTGTTATTAAGAAAGGCAACCTTCTGAAGGACATTCATAAACGCTATATCATGTACCAGCTTCTCAAAGCCACCAAATACTTACACTCCGGGAACGTTATTCACAGGGATCAAAAGGTAGGTTATCATGTATGTAGTTTCTAATGCAGGGCTACCAAGTCTCTGATAAGTTGTAGTAGCACTACAGTATATTGTCTACCATCTTTCTCTGTGTCTTACAGCCCTCGAATATACTACTAGATGCAGACTGCTTCATCAAGCTGTGTGATTTTGGCTTGGCACGCTCCCTCTCCCAGATCCAAGAGGATGCTGTGAATCCTGCCTTAACAGAATATGTGGCAACACGGTGGTACCGTGCTCCTGAAATTCTCCTTGGTTCCACTAGGTACCATTCACATACTTTTTTCACTCTTTGAAGATAATATTAGATGTTCTACAGATCCCTTTTTCCTTTTAGGTTTTCACTCTACTCTGTGTTGTATAGGTACACAAAAGGGGTGGACATGTGGAGTGTGGGCTGTATTCTGGGTGAGATGTTGCTGGGCAAACCTCTTTTTCCTGGAACCTCAACCATGAATCAGATAGATAAAATTATGAGTGTTATTCCACATCCTATGCCAGAAGGTAAAGTTGCTTTATGACCCAATTGGTCCTGTTAGAAATGATTGTTTAAACATGGGAGAGCTATGAGGAATCAATTCAGTTTAGTTAACAAACATTTAAGCATGTCTGAGTAGAGCAATTGATAGATAGTCTGAGATAAGCCTGAAATTTAAGAATAATTACTCAGATAGGTTTTGTTGTTACTTATTTGTTATTCCATTCAATTTTAGACGTTGAGGCCATCAGGTCGGAGTACGGGGCATCTGTTATTCAGAAAATGCTGCTTAGGTACGTGTCCAAAGATAAAGGCTAGATGTGAACTGTGTGTCTGGTACTAGGCATTTGTGAAAATTTCAAAGAGGACACCAGTTGTGTATTACATCCTTTGTAATTTGTGGACACCTGACCAACACATGTATGTGGTTCTTCCCCAAACTGTTGCCACAACATTAGAAGAACACAGTTGTATAGGATGCTGCAACATTACAATTTCTCGTCACTGGAACTAGGATGCCCAAACCTGTTCCAGCATGATAATGCCCCTATACACAAAGCAAGCTTCATGAGGACACGGTTTCCCCACCTGAAAATGGAAAACAGAGCTGTGCACCAGACCTTCTCAACTAACATCAGTACCATACCATACTAATTGGCTTGTAGTTGGATGAACACAAATTCCCTCAGCTACACTCCACAATCTTAGGAAAGGGTTGTACAGCATGCACATATGAATGGTCAGATATCCACAAACCTTAGGTCATGTTGTGTGTGTGTATTACACATGTATTGTAGCTCTTCTTTGCCACAAACATTTGTTTTCATTATGACTCAGCCCCAACACATGTCAGATAAGATCAATGAACACATGCTTTTTGTGACTGTTAGGCCACAGGTGCCATTAAGGGATTTAATGCAGCCTTCAGTGCCACCTGATGCTCTTGATCTGCTACAACGCCTGCTTGTCTTTAATCCTGATAAACGATTAACTGCCGAGGAAGCTCTTCAGCACTCTTATGTGGCCAAGTATGTGAAGTCTGAAGATTTGACTTGATTTTCATTATTTGAAGATAATAATATAACAGAATTACACATAGTATTGTCTTAAGGGTTCTTGCAAAGCTTGCAATTATTTTTTCCCCATTTCTACCTCATATAAATGTCTTCCTACTTTTCCACTAAAGGTTTCATAACCCATCCAGGGAACCAAGTCTGGACTATGAAGTTATTCTTGCTGTAGATGATGATATACAGCTGTCTGTGACTCAATACAGGAACAAACTCTATGAGGTATATAGCATTTTTATACATTTTTACATGGAAGCAGTGATGTGAAATGCTGTAAAATAACAAGTGCTGTGTCATCATTGGAGTTGAAAAAAAAGGAACATTTTGCAGAGCTTTCTGATCTTTGAATCTTATATGAACAGATGATTCTGGAGAAACGGGCCTCTCGGCAAATGGCAAAAAAAAATCATCTGATGCAGAAAGTGGAGGAAAAGCCTGGGAAAGAGGTTGGGGAAAATGAACGGGAGAGTGCAAATGCAAAAGATAAAGAGTGTAAGAAGGCTGAGAGAAAGGAGGGTCAAGGGGATAGTGAAAAGAAATTGTTGCAACACAACAAAGACCAAACTGGAGCAAGATCAGTCACTGCCAAGCCTGTCTCCATACAAGATCAAACACAAACAGCTGTTGGGAAAAGCAATCCAGCTGCAAACGCATGCATGACCAAGACATCTTACAACCCAATCACACATGTGTCCAGTGAGTCCTGCATTACAGTACATATAATACACAAATTACACAGACTAAGGAGTATTTCAGTTGCCTATAAATATCAAACACTCACTCAAACATTAGTGCATGTTTTATTTATTAGCTGATGTGGTCAGACCATCAAGTAATCCTTCAGTGACTGCTCAGCATCAACATAACCGATTTGGCAGAAAGGTGGTGCAGCAGACTCAGAACAATGACAGCAGTAGCATCTTGCCTGTACAGGCAACTAACAAGGTGAGACTTGATGCCTGATCTCTGACTCAAATCCTTTTTTGCTTGAAGTGGATGCATTTGTAAATGCATTAATTGCTAATGCTATTTCATCATGCTCTAGACTATTGGGTCTTTGGTTATGGTGTGTTTTGTTCTATACAGGGTGTAGAGCAGAGTCAGCAGCGTGGTCAGTCAGCCCCTATGGGAGGCACCCGCTCCTTCTCCCTCACTCTGTTACAGCCACAGAATAACACTCTATTTCCTAAGGAAGAACCCATCCTGACATCAGGCCTGTGTGTCACCTCTGCACGGCTGGTGAGTGGCCCCCTGTTTCACGCTTTTACAAATCAGTGTCTTATGTTGTAGTTCTGTTTATGTCAGATACAGATATGCAATATCATAAATCTAATGTACATTATGCTATACAATGCATACTTTATGAGCTGTACTGTTTTTTGCAATAACATAAAAGTCACAACTCATATTACTGAAGCAGGAACAGAATGGATTTTATTAAATAAATAAGATACATTTACTAGGAATTTGATTCAGCAGTCACTGACTATTAGAGAGACATTTCAACAAGAAAAACAAAAAGGTCAAGAAATGAACATTATTTAATCATGTGCAGAAGAGTGTGTCCAGCACGGAGAGTACATTATAGTAATTACAATTTGAAGCTTATTAGACAGTATGTATAAACATTAGCATATTGAAATGTCTGTGTATTCCAGCATTATTGTTATTAGTGCTAAATGGATTTGCACAGAGTGGGTTTTATAGAGGAAGAAACTCTCTGTATGGTTTAAAATTCTTGTTTTAATAGTCCAATATTTCACTTCCGAAGACAGATACTAGAAAAGAGCATAAAGTAGATGATAGGAATCAGTGATAAGCTGGCCTGATAGCATTTTGGCCTTGTTATTATAGAGGTCTGGTTCTTCACATCCAATGATCCGATACTGATGAATCTCTTAAGAGTTGAATAAAGCACTGACACCCTGAGACTACTTACAAATGTGTGACATGACAGTGTTGTATCTCTCTGATCAGTGTAGGCTTTATGCCTCTTTCTCACATGTGATGCATAACAGTGTTCTTCATTGGATTAGGCGAAGCTGCCTGTAACTAGTTTATGTCTCACTGTTGATTATATTAGATGCTGTTGGTTTATACTGCCAGTCCTTGGAGATGGCTCAAAAGTGTGTTGTGGGGTTGTGTTTCATTTTGCATGCTGTTTTATTCAATTAATGACAATGAAATATTCACACATGGCTTTAGAATTATTGGTCCCCCTTGTAAAATAACAGGTTTTTGAGGTTAATTTGAGAGAAACCCAGCCTTAAACCAGTAGTGGTCTCTTGACAAAGACAGACAGATTTTCATTTAAAATCACTTTCACAGACCATCAGAACATCACAGATTCATCACAAGATTATTTATTTTGGTATAACCATTTTTTACAGTAAATCCATAGTGTAGTGTTTGTTGATTAAAAACTCTTTGTTTTTCTCATACATCCATACAAAGAATTTCACTGTAGCACTTAGAGAAATGTTTGGGTCTTTAATCTTCACTGTGGGACCAAAATACATTTGCGTTCTCTTCCACACAGGTTTGTTAAAGCTCTGGATGGTTGTTTTAAACTTAATTACTGCCTTAACAGTGGATACGTATATTTTCATTTGTGTGGATATTTTTATATTTCTTGATTTATGAAGTTTGATACAAGTTTGTTTCATTTTATTTAAATAATATATGCTCTTCATCAGATATTGAATGACTAAATGAATCTCAAGATTCAGTAATGTTGGTACTACATAAATTAGAATATTTACTTGAAATATAGAAAATGTACAGGAATTTTTATATTGAATATTCTTTAAGCATATAGTTTGTAAATTAGATTAAATCTATAATGTGCATTAGGGGTTTATTACTGGGTCTGACACACAATCACTATGACCTTAATAAACTGGGTGATTCGTTTGGTTTCAAGCTTTCATACTTTTACTGAGGCATTAATTAGTTATTACAGCTATTTCTCATTACCCTGTCCATTATTTATCCCTATAATGTGACGTGGGATTCTTTGTTGGATTTAAATTAGAAGCAGGATACTTAAAATTCTGCAACCTTAATATAGCAGATTGAATAAATAAAGGCTGAAGACAAATGTTTATGAAATGAATACTGATTAGTAGTGAATATCTGCTCCCCAAACATGCTCTTCTTGTTGTTTTTTTTTTTGTTGTTGTCTGACTGTGCAGAACCAGCGCTACCCCTCTCAGACTCGGACTGCAAAACCTCCACTCAGGTTTGGCAAGAAAGTTTTCCAAAACAATGCAAACGTTTCTTCTGCAGGAGATCCTCAAGCCACACTAGGCACCTACTCTCAGGCCTATGGAGCCGTCAACAGAACAGAGCTGAACAACCTGCTTAGGGGTCACCAGTAGCTGTAGACTTTTAGATTGCATATGTAAATACATTTATATGAAAGGAAACATACACTCCTATATGAAGGGACTGTTGCATGTAGGATATTGTAAATTGTCATTAAATTTTGATATGTATGATCAAGATATAATATGAAAACTAAAATGTGGACTAGTCTGATTAAACTTTGTACAGAAAAGTTAACTTGCTGCAATAAATGTAATTTGTACACTCCTTGAGTCTGTGGATGCTTTATTTCTGTATTACTGTATTTTGCTGCCTTGTACCCACATGTGCAGTGACAATAAAGTTGAATCTAATCTAATCTAATATAAAGTTCAAAGACTTGTCACTGATACCATCACATTTTTGATGTGATGTGATATGCAATAATACACATAACTGGACCTAAAACGTCACTATTTTGAGGATACCTTTCAGTACAAGTGTATAACCTAGGGCTGTATCAAAAGGTCAAAATGATTTTCTTCCATGTTCCCCCAATTTGGTATTAGCCAACATACAACAGCTACCAACTGAGTAGGGTGAGGGACACATGAACTGAGCAATCTTAAATTTTTCCAGCTGGTGCTCAAATAGTGCAAAAAGTGCTATTCACCACATGCTCATGAAGGTGGACTCATCAGAGAACAATACATGTATACTGATCAGGCATAACATTAAGAGCACTGACATGTGAAGAGAATAACACTGATGATCTCCTCATCATGGCACCTGTTAGTGGGTGGGATATATTAGGCAGCAAGTGAACATTTTGTCCTCAAAGTTGATCCTCGATGCAGGAAAAATGGGCAAGCATAAGGATTTGAGCGAGTTTGGCAAGGGCCAAATTGTGATGGCTAGACGACTGGATCAGAGCTTCTTCCAAACTGCAGCTCTTGTGGGGTGTTCCCGGTCTGCAGTGGTCAGTATCTATCAAAAGTGGTTCAAGGAAGGAAAAGTGGCGAACCGGCGACAGGGTCATGGGCGGCCAAGGCTCATTGATGTACGGGGGAGAGAAGGCTGGCCCGTGTGATCCGATCCAACAGACGAGCTACTGTTGTTGAAATTGCTGAAGAAGTTAATGCTGGTTCTGATAGAAAGGTGTCAGAATACGGGTCAGGGCTGCTTTGGTAGCAAACGGGGGACGAACACAATAATAGGCAGGTGGTCATAATGTTATGCCTGTTTGGTGTACAGGCAAACTTGAGAGTGATACACTGACCTGTGGGATGTCTGTGTTTTTGGGGGAATTATATCTCTACATTTCTAATTTGCTAACAGTGTAACAAAAAAGGATGTGAGACAGGAGTGTACACGACCATATAGTAAACATATGATGTCCAGAGATGGGGACAAATTATATCGTGCTCTTTAGAAGCGCTTTAATGTCACATGACCATCGGTATCACGTCAGAGGCTTTTAGCGTCATCACAGTAGTGGGAGGGGGGAAGAGGAGTAACTGAGGGTGGGGGGGCAGAGACATCAGATACAGAGCCCAGGGTCTCTATTACATTACAGCGCATAGACTTCTACAGCAACCATAATATTATCGTTTTCTAATAAAAAACATTTCTAGGCGTTACAATTGATAAGGTAAGTCTTTATCAATGTGTATTTTATCTTATAGCTGAACGGGTTACTCATCATAACAAAACAAGCTTAGTAGCAATTATTTGTCGCGCTTTTCAGTAAGGAATGGTTAGACAGCACGCAGAAATGGATGCGCTACAGTTACAGAGACATTAAAATACATGTAAGAGGATGTTGACGTTATATTTACAACAGAATCTAAACGTCGTGTCACGGTGCGGTGGCACGCAGCCATCTCGAGCCCATGCGTTACTAACGCGCTCAGCTGATGCGGGATGATGATGATGATGATGATGGTGGTGAAGATAATCGTGGTGCTCGCGCGCTGAGGCGAAATCCCAAATGGCCCCATGCTGGATATGTAGTGCACTGAAAAGGGGTGTAGAAGCCGTGTTTTACTCTTATATGTAATGCGCGCGTATAGGCAGTAGGAGGCTATTTGCGGCTTCGTGCTAAATCCTAACGACAGCAGGCCAGCTTTAGAAGATTATTTTCTTCTGAGTGCTCTGCGACTTTAGTCAAAACCACAACCGCCATATCGAACAGACATATTGACACATGACCCTAACCTACAGCTTAGAAATGAAACAGTAAACGAGTTAAATTAAAGCCTAAAACGCAGTGGTCAGACTCCCTGTGTTTCCTATGGCTTCAGCTCAATCCTACTTTACGCATTTATATAAAGGGTCTAATTACATAGCTCCATAATAATCACTATACTGTTGGCATCCAGTAAGGATTAATCTTCCAGTCATTAGTCACTGATTTATTTATCAGCTAAATATCCATTAGGATAGGTCGACTCAGATATGGCTTTGGTTTTGGTCAGTCCTGCTAAATAAGTATTAAAATAGTTGAGAAATTGTGTGATCAAATATGTGTCAGGATTTTTACCAACGCCGCCATCGCATACATTGCTCATCGTTTTTGGCCAGCTCATCGAATCTTCCCCTACGTCCTGGCACATTCTGCTGCATCATACTCTAGTTCGTTTGCTCTGCCAGGAACTAAAACAAGATCTGCATTTGTCTTGCTTCATTTTCTTAATGTGGCTTAAGAGAATGGGGATAGGGCTTGGTGTATCCGTGTGGTCCTCCAACATTCTCTAATTGGGAGTAAAAGTAAATTATCTTAATGTATTTCTGTGGGGGTGGGGTGGGGGTGTTGGAGGTGTTGTGTGTGTGTGTGCATAAAGCAGAGATGAAGATTTTAATACGAAGCAACTGTGTCTCCTTGTCGGAAGTGTTGAAAGAGTTACTCCAGCATTTTGTCAAACTAATGTTTATCTAACATATCTGTAGCGTATGAGTGAATACCATAGACAAGAATTGTGACATATTGTGACACACACACAAAAAAAAGTGAAGCACGTATTACAGGGGTGTCTAGTCTTATCCGGAAAGGGCCGGTGTTGGTGCAGGTTTTCAGTGTGTTGATTGTTATAAAAACCTGTACCCACACTGGCCCTTTGCGGATAAGATTAAACACCCCTGATGTAGAACATGTTTGTGACTTGTTCAGTTAGTTCTAAATTATTATATGTGTAATTTATCCCTTAAAAGATGGGACTTCTTCCAAAAGGAGGATTAAATCTTATACCTGATCAAATTAATCATAAGAGCTGAAAGGGGAAAAAATGCTTCACTTTTCATTTGATCGTGCTTTATTACCATAGAATCCCAGGGACTGCGTTTTGATTTTCAGGTGTTTTCTGGACTTTTCTCAGTACAGCTAACAATGGAAATGCCAAATTCTTGTACATATTACTCCCAAATTTGCACATATGCACAGAGATGAGGTTTAAATACAATCCTCTATAAGTCCTGTGTAGAATCCAAAGTCACAGTAGAAATCCAGTATCAGAAAATACTCAGTGTCGTACTCAGTGTAGTCTAGTCTAGTCTGTAGTGACTGGATGCAGGTGTGCTCAACATTGCCAACTGATACAGGTGCAGAGGCTGTGTTTGCTGAGGGTGTGACAGTATCCTCTTTCACATTATTGATTAGATGACTAACACTGGGATTAGTAATGTCACATTTATAACAAGACTTTCTAGATGTTTAGCTATTCTGAAAAGCATTATAACATGGAGTGGTTTCTTGTTAAACCTACACACCTTCTTTATAGCAGATTTGTCAGCTAGTTTCAGTTTGGATATTCAGATTACAGTTTCATTTTTTCATCTTTGTTAAGCACTTTATCCTAGTCAGGGTTACTGTGGATGTCCTGGGAACACTGAGAGAAAAGTGGGAGTGGACCCATGATGAGATGCCTGTCCATCACAGGGCACCGTGGACACGCATTCACATACTCATTTACACGCAGGTTCATTTTAGCATAGGCAGTCCCCCAACTGGCATGTTTTTATAAGGTAGGAGGAAACAAGAAAATCTGATGCCCAGTGAATCGCAATAAACCGGCAGTGCCGTGCCACCATGCCACCTACAGATTAAACTGTTTTTCTGTAGTGAACTGAATATCCCAGTATCATTCAGAAAGCCGATAACTAGCTTACACTCATGTGTTAAAGACAGCACTACAAAACGTATTAAACCCACTGTGGAAATTGGGTCTCTTTCTTTAAATGTTGAGCAGAAAATACATTCACACTTCAAAGTTCGGTGAAGACGTCATTCAAAATGAGCCACTGTCACTGCAGTCTCAGCAGTCTATTTGTAGATTTTTGCTTAATTAGTATCATACAAATGACAAATCAGCCAAATAAATCACTAAATGTCACTGAGGGCTATTTCTAGAACAGCACACCTCAAAGGGTTTTATTTGTCAATGCTTACACTATTATTTAGCAGTGAATGACACAGCAAGCTTTTTTTTATCCATTTATAGTTAGCAGTATTGTGAAATGTCCATGAAACAAGTGAGCTCCAGTTATCACCTCAGTTACAGCAACGTCATTTTTTTTAAATCAATGATAATAAGCTGTAACTTGTCATGTTACTAATAAAGCACAGATTTCATTTAATGCATTTAATTTCTACTCTCACCAGATCAACAGTTACACATCTGGAGTCATTTGTCAAGTCCCTGTGAATTACATGTTACCACAGAAACGTTGACGTATTCGAGCACGCACATTAGGCTAAACTCATGATTTGTCTTTCAGCCAAACCTACTGTCAGAGCCGTACCGTTATAGAAAATCAATCAACACTTTCTGACTAATCAGCACAAAGAATTCAGCAGCTCTGTGGTGTAAATTGCACTAACTGGCTGGGGATGAGATCTTCTGTGCGCTGGTTATTATTCAGTCTGGCTATTAAACAGTTTTTATGAATGGATGTTGTGTGAGGACTGATCATTCATGTGCCTAATAATATCTATGTCTTACCCAAAGATGCTTTAGCTTTTTATAAATGAGGTCCATAACAGATGTTAATGGCGTGAAAATGATTGCCTGAAGTGAATGTACTGTGGCATGTTTCCAAGTCATGCAAATATTTTTTAACAACTGGGTCACAGCCAGTTGCTTTGCATGTTTCCACCAGTTGTAAATCTGCATGCCCGTTTGGAATGGATGTAACTAGATGAACTGGAAGGTTATTTTATGAGATTTGAATAAAATAAATATTATAATATAATATATTATAATAAATAAAATAAATGTTTTGCACAGCTGCGCAATGCTGATTGAAAGAGGCACCATAATATGGCAGAGGTTAGCCATCATGGTAACGCTCAACCTGTTGTTTTGTTCAGAAGCCCATCAATGATCGGTTGAACTCTGTCCTGAGCTGGCAAGGCCATTTTATCTCAAATACAGGCCAGTTGCTGTCTCTGTACAAGTTGGAAAAGGTAGGGCTCAACCATTTCTGTTTTCACTTCCAGTTATGAACCACTCAGTTCCACAGGGAAACACAGCCAGAAATCATGGTGCAGAACTAATGGCTGCCATTACTGACATCTGGTATCTAATGTAGAAGCTGTTTATATGGACCAACATACACATATCCTTCTTCTTAGTTCTGTTTGTAGTGCTTCATCAGCTAACTCCTGAGAGGATTTCTCTTCTTTTATTCAGACACTGACATCTAGATACACGTCACTTATCATCTATTCAGCTTTTAAGCTTTTACAGATTGTGTTCTGTCTTTATTTTACCGTCATTCCGTTGTTGAGCACTATATGGCCAAAATTTTGTGGACACCTGACCATAATACTTTTATGTGCTTATTGAACATCCTTTTCCACAAATATTCTTCCCTTTGCTGTTTTAAGAAGCTCCACTCTTCTGGGAAGGACTTCCACTAGGTGTTGGAGCATAGCTATGGGAATTTGTAATCATTCAGGTACAAGAGCATTAGTGAGATCAGACACCGATGGAACCCCGGGGTGCAGTCGGAGTTCATCACAAAGGAGTTCAGTGGGGTTGAGGTCTTTCACACAAACTTTAGCAAACCAGCTCGCTGTCATACTGGTTTGGTCCTTTTAGTTCCAGTGAAGCAAAAACATTCTAGACAGTTGTGTTATTCCAACCATGTGGTAACCAGGTATCAGTGTGATGGTCAGGTGTCCACAATTTTTGGATCTATAACGTAGATTCTAGTTAGATACCACAACAAAATAGTCTCAAAAGATTTGCTAATATGACAATGTATTGCTGTATTCAGTCTGATATTTCGCTGATAATTTAGCTATCGGTGGAATCCCCACATATCAGTATTTGCAAATCAACGATTCCATCTGTGTTCTCTGCATTGCAGAAATGATGAGCTTCAGTGCAGGGCCTCAGTGTATTCCTACTACTATACAGATGACATGAGGGACGCTTGTACACGTGTGTTTCAGCATAAGCAGTCAGTCAGTCGGTCAGTCAGTCAGTGAGCAGCTCTGCTAGGATGATGTGCTGTGGTGTCAAAATATCAATCATGTAGTAACACATTAGTGAATCTTTTCATAATTAGTCAGTTAAGGAATGACTTTGAAAAAAGCACCAATCACACAACTGAGATCTGTTTTTCTTTAGTGCTGAGATCAGTATTTTACAATCAGTTTTTATGTCTAATTCCTAGCTGAAGGATTACAGATCAACATAGTTCTGTATGTGATTGTGTGACAGGGTGAATGAGAGGTAATGGTGTAGAAAGCTTGTGCTGTCATCTTTCTGAAAAGGCTGATGGCTTGTGATGGCGACTACAGATAACCTTATTTGTTCTTTTCCTTGTTTAGCACTTGTGCAGCCATAACAAAGCAATAAGGAAATTACAGTAGAAGTACTTAAGATTTCTGGAAAAAAAACTTTATTCATTGACTGCAAATCTAGCCGAGATTGACCTCCACAGAGGATTAATTTCTGACATGAATGTGAAAAAGTAAGTGAGGATGAAGATGGCCAGTCAGCTTCGCATTATGCCTAAATCATATCACATATTCCCAAAGGTGTAAAGACTACACCTGGAATTGATTAGTTTGATGCCTGATACTGAAGAAAACTAACGAACAAAATCTAATTTCTACTGTTTGAAGATTCTTTTAACACTAATTGGGCCCCCAGACACCCTAGAATACAGTTAACACACAAAAGCCCTAAATGAAATGATCTACTTTTTCTTATTTAAAATCTGCTCTTACAGCAGACTATTTAGAAGTGAGGATCTCAGTGGAATTTTAGTGTGTCATGTGAATTTGAATGGAGAGATTAGAAAGCAGGAGTCTGAATGCAGCTAGTCACTGCACATAGTTCTGGATAAAAGTGAAGTAATCCACATGGGATTTGGTATTCAGTGGAATTGGGACAGTGTCGTGTAATACTGCCTTTCTCCATTTACAGAATGTGACGTAGATAGAGACCCTGAATGTGTGATAAATTGATTTTCTCCCAACACAGCAGTGATTTGTCATTTGATTAAAGGAAAGACAGTTAGACCTAACATGAAATATACCCATGCAGTTTTCCCATTTTGTATCGAGGGCAAAAGTGTCACACTGCATTCAGTCGCTGAGTTCACAGTGTCCATGGCTACCTTCCTTCCCCTCACCAATAGCCTCAAAAACCTTGTTTCTAAGTATTTTGTCCTCCTGCCCTGTTAGTAGGTTTTTGCTGGTGGACTCTGAGGCTAGCATACTGGCTCTTTGTTATTGTTGATCAGCAGTCTAATATTTCACTTGAAGAAATCAGCATGTCACAGGTTTAGTTGCCATGTTTAGATTAGACCGGTCACAGCATGGTTCCATGGATTATAAAGGAATCAGTGCCCTTGCAGTTTCACAGCATATTTTTCTATTCAGAAAAATAACGTTTAGGTCTTTAAATCATGTGCTGAACAGATAGCTTTTCACAGACATATACAGCATGTCATTCTGTCTTTTGTGTGATACCCACTTGCTTTAAGAAGACAATTGTTCTGGTCCCTAAGAAATTCACCCCTTACTGTTTGAACTTACTACCCCCCTGGTGGAAATTACCTCCATTGTTATAACGTGCTTTGAGTTAATGGTCCAGTTCTTCATTTGCGCATACCTGCCTGCATCATTAGACCCCCTAAAGTTTAGATACCACCCTAGCAGGTCCACCAGTGACACCATCACCCTGGCACTGCACCGAGCCCTTGACCACCTGGAGTGAAAGAACATAATCGAATGAAGTGTAATAGAATGCTGTTTGTCGACTAAAGTTTAGCATTCAGTACCAAAATTCCCATCAAGCTTGTCACCAAGCTACATGACCTCGGTCTGGACAGCCATCTGTGCAACAGGATCCTGAACTTTCTGACGGGTAGGCCACAGATGGTTCGAATTGGCAGCCTCACATCCTCCTCTCTTAACTTAAGCACAGGACAGAAGATACCACCATTGCAGACCTGATCTCAGATACTAATGAAACAGCATACATACCCCTGGCTGCTTGCAGTTCAGACAACAGTCTCTTTCTGCACATCAGTAAAACAAAGGAGATGATTGTGGATGAAAGGAAGAGTCACATTGTTTAGCATGCACATGCCCTTTGCACATCAACAGAACAGAGGTGGAAGGTTTTAGGAGGTGGAAGGCAGCTTCAAATTCCTTGGCATCTTTTCCAGTGACTTCAAACGGTCCACCCACATTCATGCTGTGGTGAGAACAGCCCTTACGCGTCTGTCCTTCCTGCAAAAGCTGAGACAGCTTGGAATGTCCCCTGGACATTCTCACATCACAGCACCGTTGAGGGCACTCTCAGTTTCTCAGTGGCTGTATCACAACCTGGTATTGTAGCTATTCCTCAGGTGACCACAGGGACATACAGGGAGTGATGAAATCAGCTGAGCTCACCATCAGCAGGGAACTGCCTTCTCAACTTGAATCGTTGCCTGAGGATGCTAAAAAGATCAAGAACAATAGTCATGTAGGACACTTGATCTTTCAACTGCTTCCGTTCAGCAGGCTATATGTTCAGGGGTGAACCAAAAGACTAAATAAGTTACTTTTCCCAAGCCATCAGACCCTTAACCAGCCAGTGATAACATAATTTACATCTTTAATACACACCAGTCTGCAGATGTAAATTTAGTATGCACATTTTGTTTGTATTCTACCCACATATTTTTAAATACAGTAGGTGTAAAATTTGTACTTAAATCTTACAAAAGCCTAAAAGTTTTATCTTAGCACTGGATATACTTGGCACTACATTTATATTCTATATTTTGTTTAGTAAATGTTATATGCCTGGTATTTGTCAGTTGAACTACCATAAGAATTTCAGTGTGCAGTTTTCCATGTCCAGTTTTTGTCCAATTTTCTAACTGCAAAATGAGGGGATTTTTAAGTTTGCTCATGAATTATATGCAAACAAAAATCTTACACCCATTTCATCTTATAGATTAGAGGTAGAGGTATTCCTGCAAACCCTCAGTGAAGCACCAGATTGTAATGCGTTACTGGTAGGATTGCTTTAATATTATAAATATTGAGTGGAAGGACTGGTTTAATCACACTGCACCAGTCTGCAGTGCTTCTGAGAAGTTTTGAGTGCTATGTAAATATGTAGGACCTTTTCTGGAACAGCTTGTGAGTGTTTTTTTACACACTCCCACTGTGCATCCTCTGCTGAAGTTATAGATTATCTATCTATCTATCTATCTATCTATCTATCTATCTATCTATCTATCTATCTATCTATCTATCTATCTATCTATCCATCCATCCATCCATCCATCCATCCATCCATCCATCCATCCATCTATGCACTATCTATGGCCAAAAGATTGTGGACACCAGAACAACTCACATGTTGACACAAAGTTTGAAACACACATTTGTGCAGAATGTCTTTATATGCTGTAGCATGTAAATTTCCCTCCACTGGAACTTAAAAACCCAACGCTGTTCCAACATGACAGTGACTTTGTGCACAAAGAGCAGGGTCCATAAAGACTTGGTTTGAAAAGGTTGGAATGGAAGAACTCTAGTGTCCTGCCATGACTTCTGTCCCACTGAATAACTTTGGGATTAACTGTTAGATAGATAAAGGTTAATGTTGTACAATAAAAGTCAGGGTTGAGTACTTTTATAAGGAGATTGCACATGTCCCTTAAAATAGCTTAACCTAATACCTTCAAGTAGCTTCTCTGCCAATGTAATCCTCCTTTTTGTTTATTAATAGTAGCAGTAGTTATTGCAGATCATAGGTCATTTACTTGTTTGCCTTTACTATGGATTGTCTAGAAGCACAGCTAAATGACCAAAGTGGGCAATGGACCTTTGGGATTTATGCCATCATTGAATGCTGAGCTCCTAATTTGATTATTGACAGCCAGCTGGTCAGCAGAAATTAAAGAATTGGGTCATTGCTGATTCTTTACTCAAGTAGGTTCATCTGACAGAGTTTAAAATGCTATGCAGTACTTGTTTAACTTATTAAAATGCTGTTTCTCTATGTTTTTGTTGTTCCGTTCATGCAGCAAGTTCAGAGTGAGGAAAGGAGACATGTCACAGGAGAAGACTGGCTACCCTGTAATGGGGGAGAACAAACCCCTTCACAATAATGTCTACGGGCCACCCCAGCCTGATGCATTTGGGATGCCTCCACCTAACTACAGCCAGGCTCCAGGAGGATTCTCTTACCCAGCACCAGGACCATATGGCCAACCAGGTTTTCCCCAGGGGGCACCAGGGTTTGCTCCTGGACCTTACCCTCAGATGCCCTTCCCACAAATGCCATACCCTCAAGGCCCATATCCACAGGGGCCGTATCCTCAAGGCCCCTACCACGGGCCAGGACAGCCTGCTTTTGATGGAGATCCCAATGGTGAGTATGTTGTACTAATTTGTTCTGCTAGAAATTGTCATGTTTTCGGTTTTCCATTCATTCTGCAAAAATGTTCTGTAGAAGACGAACTATCTTCAGTAGTTCTGCTGGTCATTATTGATTTCCAAGGTTGTATAGTGTGACAGTTTGCTGTCATTAGTGATTTAAATATATTCTGTGAGAAGATACATATCAATGTTGAAAAAATGACTGTTTTGATTGTTTGCAAACAACAGGTATGACCTACCTATCCTATGAACAGGATTGCTTCCGTTCCACTATGACACATGAAAGCATAAATGTTAGCTAGAAAAAGAAACACTGAAAAAGTATTATAGATCTAAACATTACCATCACAAGCCAACATCTTGGAATATGATCCACCACAGTGAAAGATGGATAGATTTAGAATCCCCCTTTTTATTCTGTGTAAACAGGAAACACATCCTATGTAACTGGCAGTACCAGATTTTAAACAGGCTGTTTATAAGTCAGTGGTAGCGCAATGTTTATGCTGGTGGACTACTGTTTGGAAGGTTGTAGTTCAAATCCCAGCACTGCCATTGCTGGGTTCTTGGGGCCCTTAAATTGTGTAAGTGTAAGCTGCTCTTAATAAGGGCATTTACCAAATATATATTGCATTTCGAGATGCCAGTCTTGTCGTGACACAATTGAGCCACAAGGACACCCTCACCACATCAGTACACCAACTGTAGGAAGGACAAGCATGTTCTTTGAAAGACAAAAAGAATATAGTGTACAGGTACTCTATTGGCATTTGGGGAAAAAATGGCTTGATTATTTTGCTGTATAAGAAGAATGGAGTAAAACTCTGCGCGAGGCTAATTATGCTCATTTTGCTGAACTGAAGTAGCTGACTACAACAAATGAGAACTTGACACTAAAGTAAAGCGCTTGTTCAACCTGCCACTGATGATCAATGGGGGCAGAATGTGATATTTTGTACATAACTATTTTCATTTTTAACTGTATAGGTCTATGTTGCTCTACATTTTTATTATTTGTAGTTTCTAGAAACTTTTTTAAAAACTTTTCAACATGTTCAAGTATGTTTATGTGAACCAACATTTTTGTACAGGCAATGGAAAATAATTCATGTACTATTTGTATTTGTAGTTATTTCACTGAAATAGTTCATTATAGTTCATTAATTTGAGGTAAAAATGCAAACGTTTAGCTTTAATTTACAGATGTTTACATCCAGTTCAGATGTATGAATATAGGAATTATAGCACTTTATAGATATAAAATAAGGTCATTAGACAAACTAACAATCAGAAACGAAAGTGTACTTTTAATACTGCAAATCCTTTGCAATCAATCAGTGCCTGAAGTCTGGACCCATAGACATCACCAGATTCTGGGTTTATTCCCTGCTGATGCTGAAGTCTGGTCTTTACTGCAGTTGTCGTCAATTCTCCTGCTTGTTCCTCGGGTGTTTTGGTTTCAGTTTCACCTTCAGCAAGTAAAAAGCAGCTCAATTGGATTCAGGTCACATAAAAAAGTGCTTTTATTCCTACACCGTTCAGTCTATATTGATATATACACTCAAATTAATGCATAATGTCTGCACCTTGAGCTCATATTTCATAATAAATATCAATAATTTTATCAATGTACCTGTGTATGGATCCAACTGTTCAATAATAAAAAGTAAAATTAACAAACAAGTGACAAAATTCAAATGTGTGCTACAAAACTTTCTTTTTAGCCTGCTTAAGTAAACATGCAACCCTGTTTTAGCTACTAGGAATTGAAAATACACTCCTTCATGTAGATCTATGAACCAGTATTTACAAATTTCTCTCCAGATATTGTTACTATTAGCCAAAACTCATTTCTTATATCATTTGCATGGTATTTAAGTAGCTTGTAATTGATAGTCACTAAACGTATGATGTTTGAAGGATGAAAGATTCTGTAAAAAGGTCTTTTTAAACACACTCCTTTTTTAAGGTTCATTTAATGCTACAGGTTTTTGTCTGGACCATAATCCATGAGCCATGTGCTTTTTCTTTTTGACTCTCTCACATTAGACAATCTCTCTTACTCTCTCTTCATTAGAGATACTGTTCACAATAAACTGTTGTCAGAGTGTAACCATTACATTGATTCTTATTACAAATTATAAAATGTTTTGAGACATTCATTTCATAGTTTCAGCTGCAGTGCTTTCATGGTATGTTGTCATTCAGCTTTCTAAAAATGATCTAAATTTGGACTGTTTGCTCATTCTTTACTTTGGCAGCTGCAATGGGCAGTCCGGGCTATCATAGTGGAGATAGGCCTCCTTCATATTATGACAACGAGGAGTTTGCCAACTCAGGCTGGGAGGACAAAACTATCCGCCAGGCCTTCATCAGGAAGGTAA
The DNA here is from genome assembly GCF_019097595.1 of Hemibagrus wyckioides. Classification (NCBI taxonomy): domain Eukaryota; kingdom Metazoa; phylum Chordata; class Actinopteri; order Siluriformes; family Bagridae; genus Hemibagrus; species Hemibagrus wyckioides. The sequence continues at coordinate 6,308,722 of NC_080733.1, read as the reverse complement.
AATTCCCCAAAAAAGGATTGTTTATAGGTGTATACTATCTGCAGTCAGCATTCCTAGCTTTCAGATAATCATAGAAGCATTGTAATGTTTCTTAATGTTTGCCTCAGATTTCTCTGACCTTTGTGCTGTATTCTCATTCTCAGGTGTTCATGGTCTTAACTGTACAGCTGATGGTGACATTCTCCTTCGTTGCCGTCTTCACCTTTGCAGAGGACGTCAAGCTATTTGTTCAACAAAATCGCTGGACATATTACGTGTCCTATGCGGTCTTTTTCATTTCTCTCATCGTACTCAGCTGCTGTGGAGAATTCAGACGTAAACACCCCTGGAATCTGGTTGCACTGGTAGGAATGACGTGCTTCTGGAAGTTTAAGCCTGATCACACTAGAATGAGGATGAGTGACAAAATTCAATTAGTTAAAAAAAAACCCAAAAAACCAAAAAACATCTCCTGTAAAATGCACTGCTGCATTACAAGATATTGTGTTTGATATATACTTGCTGGTCGGTTTATTAGGAACATCTGTACATTTCATTTTTCATGCAGTTATCCACTCAGCCAATCACGTTGCAGCATCTCAAAGCATATTTAATGCAGATACAGGTCAAGAGATTCAGTTTATATTCACATCAGACAACAAAATGAGGAAAAATGTGCTTAGTGAGTGAACACACACTGCATAACTGTACTTACTATATCAATAAATAGATAAATAAATAAATAAAAATCTATTTCTCTTTCTCTCTCTCAGTCTATTCTGACTCTCAGCCTGTCCTACATGGTGGGGATGATTGCCAGCTTCTATGACACAGACACAGTCATCATGGCAGTGGGCATCACAGCGGTGGTCTGCTTCACCGTGGTGCTTTTCTCCCTTCAGGTAAGCCTGCTGCCTTCCCTCTTGTGTGGGCCTCTCTGAATCTGAACTTTTATTTAAATCTTCCTTTCTGACCTGGCTTGATGTTAAAGATAGTGTACATGTGTATATAGAAAGTCTCTTTCATTTCTTCACATCTCTGATCATCTCTTTCTTCTAGAGCAAGTATGACTTCACTTCCTGCCGGGGTGTGCTATTCGTGTGCCTCATCATACTCCTTCTCTTCTCCATCCTCTGCATCTTTATCCGTCACAAGATCCTGCACATCGTCTATGCGTCTCTGGGGGCTCTGCTCTTCACCTGTGTAAGTAGTACTATCTGTTGATAAGAATCCTGAAATCTACAACAGACTTGCAACATTTACGGCTCGTAGCATTTTACTGCAATATCGGCCATTTACCGCTACCACACAGTCATTCTTTCTTTTAAAAGATTAGTATCCTAAATGTTATTGATTTTAGCTTAAAGAGGCAGGATTGGGAAATGAATGCACTTTTTCAGAGAGTATGCTTTAAAAAGAATCAGTGTAAATCATCTAACTAATTTGTCTATAAATCATAAACCTGCAATTTCATTTCCCTTAAACCCTATCTGGTCAATGTATTTAGTATTATACTAGTATATAATTAAGAAGACTTCGTGTTTCGTTTTGTTAATGGGAGAATTTTGTGAAAATGTAGTATGTCGTATAATTTTGATTGTGTACTTAGGGATGCTGGAATGTAGGACAATAAAAAAAGCAGAATACAGTAATAGAAAACAAATATAATTTTTTTGTTACTTTATTCAGTTACAAAATATTCATTGTATTCCATTTAGATAGATATATCAGTAAAAAAACCCCAATGAGGATACCCTTTATACCACAGACATGTAGGGTGGCCACTCCATATTGTCAAAAGCCAAAAATGAATGAATTTAATGATGTCTGTTAACAATAATTAATATTGTTTAACAGAGAAAAAACACATAATCATTGATTTCTGTTAGGAGATGTCTATAAAGCATTTATTTAAGCTATTATTGAAGGTATTTTAGCCATGCTGATTATAGCTGCTACATCATTACTGAACTTCTCATGGATTTTCTACAACAAAGCTAAAAGAATGATTAAATTAATAATGTTATCGTTGGAAATTCTCTGTCATGCAAGAGAAATAACCCACTATTATTACACAGCACTGGTGCTCATTATTTCATCATATAACATGATGTTATCATAGAACATCATGACCCATAGTGTGTTATTTTGTACATATTAAAAATACAGAGTTCAGTTTAACATTTCAACTGAATTTTATTTATATAGCACTTCAGAAACAGACATTGTTATTAACTGTTCAGTGATGGAGACGTGAATGCAAAACTCTTCTTAGCAATGGCAGTCCTAAGGCTGTTCATGTTCAAGGCAGCCCATCCACAGTAATCTCATGGTGATTTTTAGTTGTGACCATCCTTAGCAGCATTTATGCTTATGAGCAAACACAGGAACAAACATCTCTTTGTTTTTTTCCCCAGTTCCTGGCTGTAGACACTCAGCTTCTTCTAGGCAACAAGAAGCTGGCACTGAGCCCAGAGGAGTACATCTTTGCTGCACTGAACCTCTACACTGACATCATCAACATCTTCATTTATCTCCTCGCCATCGTGGGCCGCTCCCGGGAATGAGCAAAAATCATTTCGGTTAAAAAAAACACCACACACACAGTTTACACATTACACTTGTTCTTTCATCTTGTCTCCCAGTGTGTGTCCCATAATTAACTTGAGTTTAGCAGATACGCAGGGTGGTCAGACCAATAGCTTTATGCATCCAGCAGGCCTGGCATGGATCACAGCAAAGGAAGGGTATATTTATAAAATGTATTTATTTAAAAATCCATCACATCTGCTTGCTCTGTCCCTGAAATATCGTCCATGCATTTGGAAAAGGTACAGTGTAGGTAGTATGACTCACCAATCGTATCTAAAACAGCATGAGCAGACATCTCTCTTCCCCTGACCCCTGCAAGCTTGGCATTCTGCCTGATAATGCTAGCACTGCATTAACTGAGAGAAAGAAAGGCAGGAAGTTGGCAGAGAGGGCACTGATAAGTTGTGTAGAGAAACAAATCATCGATCAGCTCTCTTTCTTATCGCTCTGACCAGTCCATGTGCTGGCAAAGTCTGCATGGTAAATTAAAACGGTGGAGAAAGACAAAACCACTCAAATCAGTTCCTTAAACACCTTCTTATTATATACCTGTAAATATTCATATGAAGTTTCTCCACTCAGATCAGAGCATGCCCAGCTGTGGTGCAGCATGGAGAAACATGACATCTCCTTTTTAGGAAGCGAACACATATTAAGCACTCCACAAGACGGTTCATTATTACTAACCACATACTACCACATAACCTGTTCACGTATATAATGATATCATATATGAAACAGGGGTTTTTTTTTTCTTAAATTTTTTTTCCAAAATAAAGGAATAAAGTTTAGTTGTGGCGTCTGTGTTTGTATCATTTGAAAAGTGAATATTGAAAGTTTTATCAGCATTATTTGATCCAATGGCTTTCATTTTCCTTTCACTTTTTTCTTGAGATATAAATTTTCTTTCCTATTTATGTGGCACATTTGTGTTTCATTATTTTAACTCGCATGAAATGCTTGCATACTGGAATTATTGATTTTTTTTTTCCTCTGTGAAGAGTGAGGGTAAATCCACAGTGTTGCTTCTGTGTTGTTATTTATAAACTATTTATTACAGGGTACTGTAGTCTGCAGGACTGTGGATGGCGTGCTTGCTTTTCTTATAGGGCTTTGTCGTGCAAACCTCTTTACCACAAGGTCAGCGTAATATGAGATATTTAAGATCATTTCCAGTTGATTAATCCTGTCATGGATGACCAAGGGCAAACTGGGTTCCAAGATCAGCACTTACTCTAGAAAGGTTGCTCAGTCTCTTTTAACATTAGACCCTCTCAGTCGCGTTGTCCACTGCATATAAATAAGTACAATCGTTTCAGAGTGGAAAACTGTATTGTGTGTACTACAACTAACACTAAAGGACAAGATGTTACAATCTTCTGTAAAGTAAACAAATGAGTAATTTCATAATATGCTCACTTTATGGCTAATCCGTGGCTTGAATGTGATTTAACAACATGTCCACTATCTTGTCTCAGAGGTACTATGTAATATTACATGTTATAGTTGCACGCGCCTTCCTTAGTTTGCATGTACAGAGCTGGCACACTGGACTAGTTAAAGCAGTTTGAAGATAATATTCCATTTTAATGTGCTGCAGCCCTGTTTTCTCATTTTTGTGTTTGTAATTAACTCATGTTCAACTGTAGTTGGCTTTGTAGATCTCTTTGCACTGTACATTTGCATTAAACTGAAGTTGGACTGTATCCCTTTACGTGACTGTTTGCCTTTCATTAAATCAAAAAGAGATGAAAATGATGTCTTGTTTGCTTTTCCAAGCTAGTCAATAGTAGGGAGATTAATGGAACCAGATTGTGAGGGTTGTGCTTAATGGCAAACACTAGAGAGATCACTATACAAAACAAAAATTACTATATAGGTCTGATTTTTTTTTTTTTTACTTACACTAATGATGACTTATTTGTAAGTAGAATCATCAATTTTCCAAGAGAGTGCACAGTATTTGAGTTATCTGAGAATAAAGTATAATATCGCAATATCAACTGTGGACTGTTTATTTTCACCTCGAAGTGCTAATGGCCAGAATTACAACTGCTCTGTCGGATCTTCCTGATTCCTTATTATTTCCTCTTTTTTTCCTTCATGGATGGTTGTGTCAATAAGCAGATCATATCTCTGAACCATATATGCTCTTTTTATTTTAGCTCTATGATTTTGGCCCCAAGTGGACAGCAGAACTCTTGACCCAGCCTTATACTGTAATTGATATGTTGCTGATGTGAATAAAAAAGCTTCCACAATGCTGCTGTTCATGATAAACTTGATAAACCACCAGAACTGACTGTAATGTGCTGAAAGTATCCCCCAGCCTCAATAATGTCCTTTCCACTGATGAATGGAATACAGAAGGATAATACATTGTTCAAATTGTCCATACCAACAAATATATATCCAGGCACCGAAAAAGAGGAAAAAGTCATTTTTGGAATTATTATCTATTTCATCAGATCTACAGTTAAATGATCACACAGTGTTTTGCTAAATATAAGGCCACAACCTTTCAGGCTTTTCCTTATCAGTTATCAGCTTCCATTAAATAATAAAACTGCTGATAGAATGATATTAATTAATGAAAAGATTAATTAGTTCCATCAGTCTGTCATGGGACTAATTTATATTGTCAGATTTGTGGATCAGGAATGAGTCAAACTGGTTCTAAACAGATGAGAAATAAATGGAACAAATGAATCATGCCTCATAAAGGATAATTAGAATATTGTTTATCAAATACTGACTTACAAATACATGTTAACAGGTTTACTTGTGCAGCCTGTATGAGTCATTATGTAGCACATAGAAAAACGTGTTTCTTTTTCAGTTTGTAATCCGTAAACATGGGCCTCTATTTTACAGGACAAATCTAATAATACTAGTAAAAACGATATATACACTACATTGCCAAAGGTTTTGGGACACCCTTCCAAATCATTGAATTCAGTGTTCCAATCACTTCCATGGCCACAGGTGTATAAAATCAAGTACCTAGGCATGCAGACTGCTTCTACAAATTTGTAAAAGAATGGATCGGTCTCAGGAGCTCAGTGAATTCAAGTGTGGTACAGTGATAGGTTGCCACCTGTGCAATAAGTCCATTCATGAGATTTTCTCTCTACTAAATATTCAACGGTCAACTGTTGGTGGTATTATAACAAATTGGAAGCAATTGGGAACAACAGCCACAAGGTGGTAGGCCACGTAACATCACAGAGCAGAGTCAGTGCGTGCTGAAGCGCACAGTGCACAGAAGTCGCCAACTTTCTACAGAGTCAATAGCTACAGACCTCCAAATTTTGTGTGGCCTTCAGATTAGCTCAAGAACAATGCATAGAGAGCTTCATGGAATGGGTTTTTATGGCTGATCAGCGGCATCCAAACCTTACATCAGCAAGTGTAATGCAAAGCGTCGAATGCAGTGGTGTGAAGCACGTCGCCACTAGACTCTAGAGCAGTGGAGACATGTTCTCTGGAGTAATGAATCACTGTTCTCTGTCTGGGAATCCAATGGACATGTCTGGGTCTTTTAATACAATGTCACTCCACTGCATCACTTTTAAGAAATATGTAGCAAACTTCATAAAAAAGATTTAAGATACATGTGATTATTTCATAGTATATATGAGGTATATGTAGTATTTCAGGAAGCTGAAATAAACAGGTAACATATGCAGTTTTGTAAACCTTTTTTTTTTAGTTTAGAGAAGAATAAAACAATAACATGACGGGAATTAGAAATTAGCAGTTGATGTAGTACAGGGATGTCCAATCTTATCCACAAAGGGCCGGTGTGGGTGCAGATTTTCATTCCAACCAAGCAGAAGCCACAACTGAGTCTATTGAAAGCCAAGATCAGTTGATTAAACAGGTGGACTCAGGTGTGTCTCCATGCTTTATTGAAATGACAACCTACACCCACACTGGCCCTTTGCGGATATGACTGGACACCCCTGATGTAGTAAAAAAAAATTAAGCACTGTAAAATGACACACTTCCACTAGATAGGCTGTAATAAAGAGAGTGTGTCAGTGAGATCAGACACTGACATTGATGTAAGGTATGATGTAAGGTATATAAAGAGTCCCAGTTCATCCCAAAGGTGTTCAGTCAGTGGGGCTGAGGTCAGGGCTCTGTGAAGGCCACTCGAGTTCTTCCACTTAAACCTTGACATTGAAATGCCAGCATGTGACTGCCATATCCAGGCGTCCACAAACATTTGGCCGTATAGCCCCTGTATTCTCGTCAGTTCCGTTAGCACGTGCAGATCTCGTTATTTCTATCAAGAGAGCCATGCGCCTTTAAGATTACGATCTGAACTGCGCATGCGTAGTGGCTACTTCGATGTTAAAGGTTGTAAACGTTACATTCTTGCGCTTTTCCGAGTTTTTGCTTGCTTTGTTTTTTTGTTTTGTTTTGTTTTATTTTCTTTATTACCATTAGGTAATTCTACAAGAAGGGTGACATAAAAGGAAAATGTCAGTTTTCTCCGAATCGGCTTTGGAGAAAAAATTGGCAGAACTTAGCAACTCGCAGCAGAGTGTCCAGACTCTGTCTCTATGGTTAATCCATCACAGAAAACACTCGAAAACCATCGTCAAAGTCTGGTATAATGAGCTGAAAAAAGGTAAGAACAACACACCGTTTACACACAACAACAACATTCCACACAAAAAAGCTGTTAGTTTAGGATTGTGTACTTTACAAACCATAACAACACTGCCGGCTAGCTACTTAGCACACAACATCAGCCATTCATTACTGTTTGGGATTAAAACTAGCACCATCTAACTCACCTATATTTAAAAACGACAGCCTGTTTAAGGTGGTTTACCAGCTAACCAGCTAGACTGTCCGGTTATCCTGTTGACTATTTAATATGCTGCTAGCTGGATAATGTGTGCAGTGTTTCTGGTAGTAAACAACGTGAGCCAGTGTTTACTTTCCATATCAAATGATCCATTTCATGCAAAGTTCAGACTAGATGTAGTAAACCTGTTCTGGCTTGCCTGTGTTATATTAGCTATTATACTAGTTAGAGTGCAGTATAAACTGCTAGTAAGCATGCTGAGCGTCGTAGTGAATAATACACCATCAATTTAAATAATCTGCCTTTGTACTTCAGGCAGTCTGTAATCTGTTACTTTGCGAAGGAATAGACGAAGTAGTGTTAAACTGAACCTCTACAAATCATTGAATTCAGGGCTCGGCCCCTTCCCGTTCCAGTGAAAGGAACTCTTAATGCTTCAGCATACCAAGACAATTTCATGCTCCCAACTTTGTGGGAACAGTTTGGGGATGACCCCTTCCTGTTCCAACATGACTGCACACCAGTGCACAAAGCATGGTCCATAAAGACATGGATGAGAGAGTTTGGTGTGGAGGAACTTTACTGGCCTGACCTCAACCTGAAAGAACACCTTTGGGATGAGTTAGAGCGGAAACTGTGAGTCAGGCCAACACTGGGACGTCTGCCTTTACATGCACATGAATTTAATATGGAGATGTCCCGCCCTTTGCAGCTATAACAGCTTCAACTCTTCCACAAGGTTTAGGTGTGTGTTTATGGGAATTTTTTGACCACTTCACTAGAAGCACATTTGTGAGGTCAGGCACTGATGATGGACGAGAAGGTCTGGCTCACTCTAATTCATCCCAAAGGTGTTCTATCAGGTTGAGGTCAGGACTCTGTGAAGTTCCTCCACACCAAACTCACTCATCCATGTCTTTATGGACCTTGCTTTGTGCACTGGTGTGCAGTCATGTTTGGAACAGGAAGGGGTCATCCCCAAACTGTTCCCACTAAGTTGGGAGCATGAAATTGTCCAAAATGTCTTGGTATGCTGAAGCATTAAGAGTTTCTTTTACTTGACCTAAGGGCCCGAGCCTAACACCTGAAAAACAACACCTGATTTGAATGATTTGGAGGGGTGTCCCAAAACTTTTGGCAATATAGTGTATGTTTTGAAGCTTCTCGTATTTGTCCCCTAGGTTTGGTGACATTCTCATTTAAATTTTATATCTTGCCCCTCCTGGTCCCCTTCTAGTCTGTTTATTCAGTTACATGCTGTTGAGAAGGTATATTTCCTCTACAGTAGCTTTTCCAACCTTCCCTTGGTTGAGTAAAATATGGTTGGAACTGTCAATCATGACTCGTGCCACTATTTTGTGTGGAAACAAGAAGAAGGTGATAAAATGTCTTCACAGTGGTTTTGGAGATGTGGGTAAATGTGGGATTGTTCTGACAGAGAACTGGTGGTACCTGTTGTCATGCCGTGTATACTTTAAGTGTTATTATTGTGCTTACTTTTTGCTGTCAACTTCCCACACAAGCAATGGATTTTCTTTCAGATTCTCCTTGGCTGTTTATCAGCGCTGTTCTTGCTACTAGATGCAGTAAGGTTCACACTACAGGATTCATCAAACATGTTAGAAAGTATCAAAACCTTAGCCACCAGTAACAGACTAAAAATCACCTCTCATGAGAGGTCTCCAGTAGGTAGTCAGTTACTGGGAAGTCATGATCTTTGAACTAAATGAAACTAAAATCTTGTACATTTACATTTCTGGAATTTGGCAGACAGCCTTATCCAGAGGGACTTGCAATTTATACAACTGAGCAATTGAGGGTTAAGGGCCTTGCTCAGGGGCCCAGCAGTGGCAGCTTGGTGGACCTGGAATTCGAACTCTCAACCTTCCAATAAATTGTCCAACACCTTAACCACTAAGCTACCACATCCCCTGAAATGTGCACTAGGCTTAAGCTACTGTCAAGTCTGTCTTGATTAGGTGGGTGATGTTGGCTGTTCAATCACTCGAGCCTTCCATCACACCGTGACTGACTTTCTGACTCAAATGGAAATGCGTTAACTTTTGAAATCAAATCATGGCTTTCAAGCCATTTCATGAGTACTTTAAATAGCTGTAGACTAGCCTAATGCTAAAATCAATGCTGTGGTTAGAAAAGGGTGGTAACATTCTATTTGCCCCATCGAAAACAGTGCCTGGTACACTGCCTTTAAATTAGACTTGTAGGTTTAATATCCAGGTTATAGACTACTTATCTGTTGAACAGACACTATTCTATACCCATCTATGTCATGTTTTAAATATATACTAGTGTTACTTTTGTTTGTGTCACTCTTGAGTAGATCATTCTAGAAAGAAAATCTAGAAATAGCCTTTATTTGTCACATATACATTACTGCACAGTGATATCCCGCATATCCCATCCTTGGAGGTTGGGGTCAGAGCGCAGGGTCAGCCATGATACAGCGCCCCTGGAGCAGAGAGGGTTAAGGGCCTTGCTCAAGGCCCCAACAGTGGCAACTTTTTCGGTGCTGGGGCTTGAACCCTCGATCTTCCGGTCAACGGCCCAGAGCCTTAACCACTTGGGCCACCACCGGCCCTACATGATATGAAAATTGTGTGTGGGGAAAGCGTTACTTTGCTGCATTCGAACACATGAGTGTGTGTGTGTGACAAATTGAATTAGTTATACACTGATGCACATTGAGGTTTAACAAAGTGATCTAACCTTTCCAACATTTTGTAGATTGCTACCCTGGGTGACAGCGTTTGGAGTCAAACCTTAATTAAAATGGAAGCCTTACAGGAACATGGTTAATGTTTAGATGTCTACACAAATTGAATCAATGACATCATCTCTAAATCATGAATAGAAAATAGTCTCCATCTTGTGAGCTAGTTAAACAAAAGCAATGTGGACAAATGTTAAATCAGTTGTTTAGGCTTCCAGGCAGGTTAAAGCGCAAGTGTAATGCCCAGGTCCGTGTTTTCGTTACCAAGAAACCAACTGACCAGGCTGACAAGTGGTAGCTACTGTATTGTAGTAATACTTGGTGAGCTTGCTACATAGTTAGAGTAAGACTTAGAGTAACATATGAGGTTATGATTATTATTTTCTTTTTTAAAAAGTGTTTTTAATACACACACACATATACAGTGTAAGGGTAGATGGTGACAGGTAAGTGGGATGAGGACAGAAAATTGGAGGACAAAATTATCTTTGTTAGCTGGGAACCATATATGAAGCTTCTTAAGGCGATGCTCTCTGAAAACACTATGTGTTTGAAAATATCTTGATGGTTAGGTAAACAGTAAAGAAAGCTTTGGTCTATTACTGATGAGCTAGATTATGAATAAAAATTATATTTTTTTCTTGAAATATTGCTGTTGGTGTACTAGAAGCATGATTAATGTCTAATTTCTGATAGATTTGTTATATGAATTAAATAATGTACTGTAGTATACTAATACGATGCTTGGGTACACATTTATGTGCACTGGAACACAGTATACGATGCAAAATCTTATAATCGAAAGTTGATTTGTCTGACAATTCTGAGAGTGGCTTTTCAGAAAAGTTCATGAAGACCTTCATCTGCAATGAAAATGCATTTTGTTTCTTAGATACATTTTATATGACTACATGAATCAGGGGTTGCAGGAGAGGTATAACCAGATTTGTGCTGACTAAACAGATTTATGCTTTATTTAGATTGTTTTCCAGTGTTTCCACACACCAGCATGTTGATGATGATGATGATGATGTGCATGATGAGTAATTTAAATAGTAAAAGACAAGTTAGTAAGCACCAAGCTTTGGAAGCACATGCTATAGTTATATGCACACTTAGGTGTGTGTCATCACCATCAAATTTGAGCATACACTCACAAACACCTGTACAACCGACAAGAATTTATCCAATCAGCCAATCATGTGGCAGCAGTGCAGTGCATAAAATCATGCAAATACACGTCACGAGCTTCAGGTAATGTTCATGTCAAACCTTACAATTCAGGAGATTGTGATGTCTGTGATTCTAATTTTAACATGGCTGTTGGCTTGCTTTAACAAAGAAAAGAGCTGATAAGAAAGATAATGGCGTTCTGTCCTTTGTTACTTACTTTACAGGTGCTTCTGCCCCTCTGTTGGCAGTCTCCCTTGAGCTTGAGCATGCTCCCAAATGACATATAACACAATTGCACTTGCTCTAAGCACCTTATACATGTACTTTACCATCTAATATATGAATTTTAATAGGGTAGTATCATCTCAAGTGGAGCACTAGAGGTTTCTTACTGCTTTCTTACAGTTGTAGCTGTTTCCGAATGTTGGGAAATTCTCCTAACGCAATGCAACTTTTTAAACTGTTGAAATATAGATCACACAACATTGGCTAATTTAAAAGACACTTGTAAGATTGCTTGTCCACCAGAGGATCATCGGCCATCTTGAAAAATGTTCTCATCCAGCATCAATGCCTGGTAGTCCCGCCTCTCTTTCACTAAGCAAAGCAAAGCTGTGACCGAGTACAGTGTCTGACTTTCCACATAACGTTGTTAGTTCAGTTGAATAAGTGCATCATCTCAGTACTTGAAATGCACATCTTACAATTTTCAGTGTGAACATACTGCTAACTCTATTAATACTACAAAATTGTACACTGATTATCCATAATATTATGAGCACTGACATGTGCTTGACAAGGGCCAAAGTGTGCATCTCCAAAACTGCAGCTCTTGTGGGGTGTTCCCGGTCTGCAGTGGTCAGTATCTATCAAAAGTGGTCCAAGGAAGGAACAGTGGTGAACCAGCTACAGGGTCATGGGCGGCCAAGGCTCATTGATGCACGTGAGGAGCGAAGGCTGGCCCGTGTGATCCGGTTCAGCAGACGAGCTACTGTTGCTCAAATTGCTGAAGAGAGGTTGTAGGTCAGTGTAGGTTAATATTTTTTTTGTCAAATTATTTTTAGTGTTTTCTATTTTGTGCAAAATGCATTATTTCCTAATTAATCAGGACTAACATTAGTTAGTGATGAATTAGTTACAGATACAGATTAGTAATGTAGCCTATTCATTTTGTCAGGTAGGATCTGTACTCTATTGTGGAATGCTCTTTGATATGATGGAACCTTCCATCTCCAAGAGTCGTTGTTACTCTAGTGTATGTGTGTATTTTTTGCGTTTGTTAATTAAATCCCGAGAGATGCTAACTCCTCTGTAACAAGGAGGCTGCCTTATTTGAGGCTCCCTTTGAAAGAATACCTGAAGACCCACTGCTAATTCACTACTCTATATTTAGTACAAGCAGTCTGTTCCTTTGAAGTTTCCACCCACGAGGCCTGAAGTTTAAGAACATGAACATGTTAGGTGTTATCAAGAATAATAAACTATTATAAATAAATATCTGGTCTTGCTGGCGCACTTAATTTCTTTACAGTGGTGAAAATCTCATGTTTATGTGTAGATTAGTTTTAACACTAAAACAATGGTACAAACAAAAGAAAAAAAATTGAAGCCCTCTCTCTCTCTCTCTCTCTCTCTCTCTCTTCAGCCCAGGTATCCCGTAAACTAACCTTCCTATATCTTGCAAACGATGTCATCCAGAACAGCAAAAGAAAAGGGCCAGAATTCACACAAGACTTTGCCCCAGTTATTGTCGACGCCTTTAAACATGTTTCCAGGTAAGGGCTTGCGGTTTGCTACACCGCTTACTTCCCTTGTGCTACAGGATATAGTTTTTGGTTTCTGTTTCTTTTGTTTGTTTTTTTTTCCCCACAAATGCTTACATATTAAGTGTCTACCACCAAGTCACTTGATCCTACCTCCTTCTCCCTTATGTGCAGTGAAGGAGAGGAGGGCTGTAAGAAGCACCTGGAGCGGGTTTTGTCTATATGGCAGGAGAGAGCCGTGTACGAGAACGACCTCCTGGACAAACTCTCGGTAGTGCTACGTAAGTACATCTCAAACTTATACATTCTGCCATTGTTCCTATTATCCATGTTATCATTATAAGACAAGACTTTTTTTAATTACACATGTTAAAGAGTAACTACTATGGATTATCCAGTCACTAATAGAAAGGGTAGTGTATGTAGTTATAAGAGTGATAAATGAGCTGCTGATGGATGCTGGATGCTTGGCATTTCTCTGGAGGAGGCTGCATTTGTCTTTCCTAAAGTTCCTTCAGACTGCTGTGTAGATTTTGTGAGAATATCAAATGAGATAAAATGTTGTTAGACTTATTATGAAGTTTGTTTCAGATTCAACTGTGAGCTACATAATGCTCCTAAAACTTCATGTTATGTTTACAAGAAACTGCATGCTCAACTAGAATATCCATGAACATATGTCTCTTGTCTACATTTTAAAGTTGTGGGTAGAAAGCAGTTTTTCAGTTTAGCTACAATTTAGTGTGCTCTGAAGCATGTCACTGCATATATTGGCAACGATCATCACCATGAGATAACAGCTGGGCAAACTGCTAGACCTGCATTTTATTAGGCTGATGCACTTGTTAACGATTAAAGATGTGTATTATAGTCTGGAAAATATGTCCGTCTGTTGGAGATTTAGAATGTGTCCATTCATTAAAATATATTTCTTCAAACCACAAATTCTAGATGGAGAAAAAAAGGCCAAGAAGCGACCTTATGAGGAGATTAAAGTGACAGATGGTGACTTTGCCTCCCAAAGCTCTCCAGCAAATCCACCACAGGTACTATGTGGAAAAATATCTGGTGCAGTTCGGTGCAACTGTATCCTAACGTTGCACAACCATTGACCAAATATTCTGAATCGTTCCCATCTTGTCCGTTTCAGACAGCGGATTTGATCCGGGCACTGCAGGAGCTGGAGAACGCAGCCTCGAGTGACTCCGCCCTACGACAGAGGATCTCTGCTTTACCCCCAGAGGTGCAGGACTCGTCCCTGCTGCACAGAATCACAGGTGTGTGTGTGAACGCTGAAGCTAATACAGCGTATACAGTGTAGATTCAGCTTTTAAGGTTTTTGACCCTCAGAAAACTGTGCTTTTATACTTTTTCCGATGCATTCAGACCAAACACAAATCATCCTTTTCTTTTTTTTTTCTTTTTTTTTATTTACTGAAGGGAGAAAGGATGCATGGCATGACAGATGCGCATCGTCTTCCGATAGCACTATGTAACACGATTTCGTTCCTGGGTAATGAATGACATTTTCCAAATACTCTTGATGGAAAATGATAAGAAATAGCCATTAAGCCCCTTGAAGTGTGGGTCTGGGCTTTTAAGAGAACGAAAACCTCAGAATTAGCCCATTTTACTAAAAAAACTGCCCAAAACTAAACCCAAACTTTCATGGCTAAGATGGGTTTTTCTCTTTATTTGGGTTACAACGGATGGGGAAATAACACTTATTTCCCAGGAACAAGAAAAAAGTAAAAATTAGTTACATAGCGTAGTGATTACTTTCACTTTTATTTAGATTAGCTTTGACTTGGGTTGGACTGTGGTCTCTTTTGTTGGTCAAAAAAAAGGAAGAGTTTCTCATGAAAATCAACCACAGTGAACCTTTTTCTCACAGTATTATTTCTCCTACTTAGTGCACATCTTTTGGATATTAAAAAATAGTGCCTTTCATACTCTTAGCCATGCTTAGTACTTATACACGCTGCAAAATTATATCAAAATCACCTTTTTTTTGGATTGTTTCTTTTTATGGCATGTGCAATCAGCTAGTTGCTTATAAATGCAAACATCCCTGCGGATTTAACATTAGTTCAATTACATATTATATTGTTAGCATGGAGGCGTTTCATCCACTGTATCGTGATAAAATTCAGTTTTTTCCTCTCCGTCGTCTTTGTCCAGTGATGTTGGCACCTGTGAATTTTGTGAATGCTGACCCTTGCTTTGTGACATGTCCTTGTTTCTTTGTATACCCTATTCTATATGGAGAAAAGTGATGTACATTTTGTCTGATTGCACCTAATAAGTTGGCTCAGCCCAGTGTATGTGTTTTCCTCAGATAAGGAGTCAGGAGAACGCTTATCCAGACTGGTAGAAGAGGCCTGCATGCTTCTAGCAGATTACAGCGGGCGCCTGGCAGCAGAGATCGATGACCGACGGCAGCTCACACGACTACTTGCACTTTTTCTGCAGAGCCAGCGGGATGGCCTGGCCAAGAACGAGCAGAAACTAGAAGTGCGTATAACTCCCCATTTTTCTTACTCTGCTTTCCCGTAATGTTAAACATTCACGTCATAGCAAGCCCCTGGCTTTATGTATACTTTTTTTTATTTTTTATTGATATTTATTAAACAGTACATACATCAAACCATTAAGACAATAGGACAATACAATTATAAACAATAAGATAAGAAAAAATAAATAAATAAAACGAATATACATACAGATTTATTGCCAGGTTAAGGAGCACTTAACATAATATAATCAAATCTTAAGGAGACACAAAGGACAAATATTAAAGATACAGTTTTCATTGCTTTCAAATTAAGAGAACTTTGGATAGTTTCCATATACATGTCCACTTTGAATAAAGAAAAGAGAGGTTTAGAGCCAGTAAACTTTTGTCTGTGAATGTGAAATTTAGCATAACAGCAAACACAAATTAATGATGTAATATTTCCCTATATTCTCCTTTGAGCATTCAAATAATCCAAAGAAAGCATCTTTAAAACAAAAAGAAAAGTCACTTATAAAGTAAGTTTGAATAAATAAAAAAAAATCTGTCCAAAATGTTTCTGTGAAGGTGCATTGCCAAAACAAATGACCGAGGTCTTCCACAGAGGAAAGACAAAAACAACAATTCACCTCAATATCTGACTTTAGTTGGGTAACATTTGTGAATCAATTTAAATGTTATTTCTTTTACTTTATTTGTTTGTAAGCAGATACTTATGAGCCAAGGTCCATACTTTCTCCCAAGGTATATTCTCCACAATATTATTCCAATATGGTATTATATAGGGAGTTGTCGTTATCTCTCTCTGGAAGAGAGCTCTGATTTTATAGTTATTTTTATGTTGGTCTGCAGAAAAGCCCACATTTCCGATCATTGTATCAGTTATGTCCAAAGAGTAAGTACATGGCCATGGAAATGTAGCACCTTGCAACAGAAAAGACACACCAGAGGGAATGGCATTGAAAACAACAGCAAAATCATCAGGAGAAACAGGAATATTATACTTCTGTAAGAAATCTGAATAGTTGTAAAGTCTGTCATGTGACTGAAAAAGCTGACCAGCTAAAAGAAGGTTGTTTTCGAACCAGTTCTTAAAGAAAAGTGAATTATTCTTGTAAAGAACATTCTTATTATTCCATAAATAATCTGTGCGGAGAAAAGTTGTGTTTGTATATTAAGGACCAGGCCAAGAGCATCTGCTTATGGAAATTTGAAAGTTTGACCGGGATTTTTGAAACATTATAATTACAGAGTAAGAGAAAATTCAGGCCACCAACTTTAGAGAAAATAAAATTAGGGATAATATTCCAGAGTGACGTGGGGTTTTTAAGAAAATTCTTAAGCCAATTAATTTTAAAAGTAGAGTTTAAGGTGGTAAAATCTAAATAATCCAGCCCCCCCCTGTTTTGTTGTATTCATTATTACTGATTTTCTAATATCGTGGGTTTTATTTTCCCAAACAAAATTGTTTAACATGCTATCAACTTTTCTCAATATCCCTTTATCAATATCCAAGGAAAGAGCAGCATAAGTCAGTCGAGACAATACTTCAGCTATAGAAAGTAAAATTCTTCCTCTTATTGACAAGTGCAACCACGAGTTGAGTTTCCTTTGTGTGTTCATTATGAGAGGGTCAAAATCTAATTTACATCTTGAATTTTGATCTTTATTAATTACAATTCCCAAGTATGTAACTTTAATTTTTAACAGGAATGTTGCATATAGAGCATATATAGTTGCATCACAGCGTTTGACTGACATTAACTCACATTTGTTGATATTTAGACAGAGACCTGAAGCCCTGGAAAAGGGTTCAATCAATTGCAAAGCCACAACTTTGGATTTTTATTGTCCACTAGAGGGCAGCACTAACGCGTTTATGAACCCGTTAAACCTTTCTTTTATCAGGGATTAAAGTGAGCTGGAACAATCCAGAACAGTCAGTAAGCAGAGTTTTCTTCTTGTGCATGTCCATAGTGGACAGCAGGAACACTGCATATATTTACATGCAAATATTTGAGCCATCTTATTACTTCATTCCAGTTACACATTCCCTTCATATTGTGTGTGTGTATTTATGCAGCTATCCAATTAGCCTGCATATCATGTGGCAAGATTAAAATGCATAAAAATTGCTCATTGTGCCTGTTTGCTGAAATTCAGTAGTTGCCCATTTTGGTTGATGGAAATAACATAAAATGCACCTATTTCTTCCCCTTGTCTGTTAATAACAGTACAAGAAATAAAGGTTTCCCCCTTTGTTTCTGCATTTTGTTCATCCTCACCGAAGGTCAGTATCAAACACTGAGCCAACATTACTGAAGTCAGTCTGTATCCTGCAAGCTTGCATAAGAAAACAGACACAAAGGCTGTTTTACTTCCATTTAATCGGTTATTTGTTTAATCTGATGTACATTTGATTAAAATTGCCCTCAACTGGTTTGTTCCTATTGAAGTGTATATTAAACATTCTTACTCCGATTAAACTCTCAGTCTGATTACTGACAGATTATTAGGCTTCATGTAAACATAGCTAGTGAGTGGTGGGACTGTTCAAAATGACTGAATTTTTTTATCAGAGCTTAAATGTAGCTTGGCTTGGTTTATGTATTCGGTAGATACTCAGAGACCACTAGCCAAGTGAATCAATTGAAATCTGACAAATAGATACAAATAATATCTATTTGAAATCTGTTTCTATGCTTAATTTGCCATCTATTGTCCCAGTGGATATATCCCATCTGAACACTCCCCTGAGGCACAGACACAGGGCCGGTGTGTTTCAGTGAGAATTTAAACTTTGAAACACTTTTTCTGTGTGCTGTGAGATGTGATTGACACTACAGCCTCTTATTTCTCCATCTGCCAAATTCCACTTTAACCTCTGGTGGTAAGTATAAGTTCAAATAAAGATTAATGAGATCTATAAATATTAATTCTCCACACTTTGCCCACAGGTCTCAGCAGGTCTCTGCGTATTCTGTCTTCATCCTTACAGATCCAATAAAGATGGGGGAAAAAAAAATTACGTGTGCTGTTTATTTATGCATTTAGTTTTGCAGTTGTCTTTAACATATACATGCTGATGAAGTTATGCCTGATGATAAAGTTAATTAAACTCAAAGACAGATGCTTGTTTCTGCATTTTTCATGACTTCAGAAAAAACTGTACTTTTGGTAGGCTTCAGGGGTGGCCACAGCGAATCATCTCTCTCCACCTATCCCTATCTTCTGCATCCTCAACACTTGCACCCACTAACTTCATCTCCTCATTTATTACATCCATATACCTCCTCTTTGGACTTCCTCTTTGCCTCCTGCCTGGCAGCTCCATGTCCAACATTCTCCTACCAATATACTCACTCTCCCTCCTCTGAACACGTCCAAACCATAAAGATATTGAATGAAATTATTTTGTAGTTATTCAAATGTTTTGTTTTTTTGTTTGTTAGTGTGTTCATTCTGAGAGAAATAGATACGTCATATTTTAACTAACCAAATTTCTTGCAAATGTTTAATGGATTTGTTAACAGGCAACAATCCACAGTAGAAATTCAGATATTAATCTTTGTGTAAAGTTTTGTTACTTGCATTTAAAAATAATTGAACTTAAAAACATGGAAAAGTTACTTATAACTAATATATAAAGATTTTCCAAAACAATGACGGGCAGGTGCATGTAATAAAGAAATAACATGCATACCATAACATTAACTCAAATACAACTTTAGTTCACATATTACGAAAGGATTTTTTGTTGTTTAGAGAAAATACCTACAGAAAAGAAAAAGTCTGCAAAAATCTTCATTGTCGTGAAATGGAGAGATGACTACTGATCTGAAATCTGAAACTAGCAAATGTGCATTCTGAGTAAACCTTTATAAACATTGTCTTCAACTTCACATTCTCACTTACATTAGCTGCTATAAATCACATGTTGCTATGTTGGTCATCTGGCATATCCTCGACATCTATCACTCCTGATGGTGGTGTTTGTTGTCTGTATTTTAGGAGTACAAGCGCAAGCTGGCACAAGTTACCCAGGTACGGAAGGAGCTCCGATCTCGCCTCAACGGCCTCCCAGATCTTTCTCGGCTTCCTAATGTAACGGGTGGGCACGTACGCCTGCCTTCCTCTGGTGATCTCTACAGCCCTTCTGACTGAACTGGACTGCTATTGAGCCCCTTTTTTTTTTTTCCTCTGTTTGTTTTTTGTACTTTAAGCTTGTAACCTGACACTTGAATTTGTTGTCCATTACCCATCATACTATCAGTATAAGGGTTTTAAGGGAAATAGGGTTTTAATGAGGTGCTTAACCTCCTTTGAAGCCTTGCCTCAACATGGTTTTTGAAAAAATGTTACGCAAGCCATGTTTTAAAAGCTCACTGGTACTTTGTCACCTTCACTCAGGCTTGAGTAGAGGCTTTGCACAGAAAACGCCACTTGATTCAGTGGCATGCCATCAGTTTGGTATTGGCGTCATATATTTTAAATTCTCGATTGTAGTGGATGTTGTTAACACTGTTGTTTCAAAAAAAAAAAGAAGAAAAAAAGTCAGTCATGTTTGGTTAGCTATTCCCCAGCTAGCTTAAATGAATTTAGTTGGACCTTCAGTTGTGTTTTGAACTACATCTGAAATGAACTCCTGTATTATAACCAGTAGATTTCTCTTACGCTTTCCAAATTATCAACTGCTAGAAGTGCCCACTAGCACTTGAGCTGATTTGCTGTGATACTATTTTTGTATATATATATATATGTAGTGAATTTTAGCGAATTCACTGGAGAATAGATATGGCTCGTGAAAAAAAAAAAAAAAAAATATCTCCATTGCAGTATCTTCTAATCGACTGCAGTATTTTATTATAGACATTTTGAAATATTGTGTGTCCGGGTTGCCAAGTGCTGTAGTTGATCTAAAATACTGCAAAGGAAGGGTTGCATTTTTTTTTTTTTTTTTTTTTTTTTTTTTTTTTTTTTTTTTAGGTTCGGTGCTCAGTTTAGCATTATTACACTAATGATGCATGAAACCCATGCACTAGGTTTATTTTAACCATTCGAGTCATTTTACTGTGATCATGATGTAATGTGACAGTCATCTGAAGTTCATGGAATCGATATAGATTCTATTCATCAGTTCTCAATATTAAATTAAGAACAATCTGTTACCTGTTTATCTAAATTCAGTAGCAGGGCCGTTCGCTTTCTCTTTCACCCCAAAGATTCTTGAATGAATGGAAAAGGCTCTTTTTTTTTATTTTAAATCAAGAGCTTGTTTACGCAAGCATTCATCTGACGTGCGCGTTTACTGTATAATCGCTCCTTGATGTGTCCCTATGCTAGTCATTTGCACAACATGGATAAGCTGCACGCACTCAAACCTGTCTCTGTAGCACTGAGGCCTCTCTCTCTCCCATTCTTTCTCTCTCTCTATCTATCTCTCAGCTCAGTGGCCCTGTTTGCATTGTGCATTTGTGGGTCACAGCTTTACACGCTGCCACAGAGCACGAGAGGCCCATCAGAGCTGCAAGCCCCAAGCATTGTCCTCATGTGCTGCCTGCCCCTTGGATCGAACACGAACCTTTCTGACTCAGCCTGCCAGCTTCTTAATGCACTGCTGCCTGGGTCAGTTTGATCTCAAAGTCAGATCCCTCCTTCTATTCTCTAATACAGGCAGCCCATGACAATGCAAGTGGAAGAGCTCATTTAAATAAAGCAAGGGAGTGCTGTGTGTTTGAGAGCCACTATAAACATGGGGCAGGGGTATATCCATGGGGCAGGGGTATATCCATGGGGCAGGGGTCTCATGTTTATATCCAGTGTACCAGCTTTAGTGACTGTTACTGTATTGATCGTGTTGTGTAACTTTAGGGAAAGAAATAATACAACCCAGGCATATGTGTGTCTTTTTGGTTTACTAAAACGTCTGAATTCTTTTTTCCCCTTAAATGTTAAAGGATAATCTTCTCAAAAAGAAGTTGCAAAGGAAAAAACCTCAGGCTTCTAGCCTAGATAATACTACTAGTGATTTAGTGATTTGAGTTTGCTCACCCAGGAATTGGGAATTACAAACTCCAGAGCTTTCTCACTTTCACAGTTCTCTGACATAGATGACTGATAAACAGAAAACAGAGACGCAGGAAGCACTGTGAAACGAAAACGTGCAGTGGTGTAAACCAGACCTACACACTGGATCAGTACTCATGCTCATGCAAGTGAGTTTATAGAGATGAAGGAGTGAGGGTGATTAATAAAATCTCGATTTCTCATCCATGAAAGGGTTTGGGAGTACAAAAACAAGAGAATAGCTCTAACCTGAACACATACTACACCCGTGTTTGATTTCCTGAAGTGTTGGATTACATCTATTTGTACACATTGAAGAGGAAATAATGAAATATAGGAATCTAGGAGAAAAAGGGGAATCCTCTATAACAGCCGAACTAAGTCCAACTGCAGATTCTGGAAAGTAGTGTTTATATGTACACTATATATTACAATATGATCCAAATATTCATCTACGTGGCAATTTTTCCTGTGCACCAGATTATTTTAGATTCACAACACACCTTTCAATTGAAATCCGATTGAAATTTCATTTGTCTCAAAATCAGATCGATTGAGGTGTTCCTATGAAGGCTTTTCGATTCGATTTCAATGTGATTACTAATGGATTATTTGGTTACATGTAAATATATTTAGTGTTTTTTCATGTGCACTACAAGGATCAGCAAATGTCACATGAGACAAACCTCCTGTTCTTGTCTGCTCTATGCTGAACAACTCATTATGCCTTTATTTTAACTAAAATATTTTATTAATCTAAAATATTCTAAGTAATATCTACAAAATAGGTCAGGTTGTTAAGAGTGTCGGCTCACTAAAACAAGTGCTTCTCTCCATGAACCAAGATACTGCTGCTGATCAATGCTTACATTCTGTCTGGTCTGGTCCTGAGAACAAGTTCCTCTGTAGAATTAATAACCAAAAAAAATTCTACTAAAGTCATACAATAAAACCACAATTAAGCTTTTATTTCTAATAATGTGTTAATGTTTTATTTTAAGTTCAGCAGGGCATAAAAATAGGGATATATATTGATATGTGGATCCAAATCCTCTCATGTTTTGTTACAGTGTCTCACAGTCCCTCTGCTTGTATTGTTCAATTTTGAGTCTGAACTGGAGATGGGAACAGCCACACGTCCTAATTTACCCTTCTGGGGAAGCAAGTGGCAAAACCTAGTGGCAAGAACAAAGAAAGAGTACTTCACAGAAGAAGAGAGGAGACACTGGAGCTCATTTCATCCTGTTAACAACATGACTCCTGTTACACAGCAGATTTACAATCACCCTTAGGCCTGATCTATTTGCAGCAAAAATGCATTCAACTAATTGTGGGACAGATGTGCTACCATCATCTGGATCTGCAAAAGAGTCAAAATGGTGTGCATTAGAAGTTACAAAAGTTGCAACATTTGCCAATAAGGATACCTGAGCCAAATAAAGAAAGGTTGAGAATATATGAAATAATACTTGAGGCACTGCTTATTTAAAACCCACAGACATTTAAGTCCAAAGTGTAATTGTTTGTTTGTTTGTTTGTTTTTAACCTCCTAACCAGATACGTCCTCATGATGGTGAGTCACTCACCTCAGACTGGGCACTACCCCCATGTGGTCTGCATTCATGAGAATATCATGATATATCACTGAGACAAGCATGCATCATTGTCTGTGGTATTTGTGATTAAACCGAAGACTTATAACCCACTTCTGAGAGTCTGTATTCCAATATAAATTCCAACAGGTCCAAATAACCACTACTGGAAATTTTACCATCAATCCAAGCGTCCTTAGTAATAGCCAAACAAAATGACCTGCCTGCCATGCACTGAGGTTGAGAAGGTGAGAATTCTGAGAATCAGGCTTCTCAAGGGGAATCAGTTTTACAGTTGCTCCATTCATTAAATAACTTTAAATAAGTTTTATTAAACAATATATAGGCTTTTTAATGTGTAACAACATCATATACTTTATGCACATTAATGCTTCATGCATGGTACCGTGATAGGTTGCCACCTAAGTGGCGTTGTTTTTCAGGGGTTGGACTTAGCCCCTTAGTTTCAGTTAAAGGAACTCTTAATGCTTCAGCATACCAAGACATTTTGGACAAATTCATGCTCCCAACTTTGTGTGAACAGTTTGGGGATGACCCCTTCCTGTTCCAACATGACTGCGCACCAGTGCACAAAACAAGGTCCATAAAGACATGGATGAGGGAGTTTGGTGTGGAGGAACTTAACTGGCCTGCACAGAGTCCTGACCTCAACCTGATAGAACACCTTTAGGATGAATTAGAGCAGAGACTGTGAGCCAGGCCTTCTTGTCCAACATCAGAGCCTGACCTCACAAATGTGCTTCTAGTGGAATGGTCAAAAAATTACCATAAACACACTCCTAAACCTTGTGGAAAGCCTTCCCAGAAGAGTTGAAGCTGTCCAGGTGTCCTTGTGCCTAGACTTCTGGCTCTCCGTGACCCTGTGGATATACGCTACAGAAACTGGGTGGATATTAGCCTTAATCTTTAACCGTGTTAATATGTTTAGGAAGGACCTAAGGACCTCCCTGAAAGACCTTAGGCTTAGGACCTAAGCCTAACAATGTTTAGCCCCGAAATAAAGTTCATTTAATTAGATTACTAGCAATTTTATTAGTTTTTTTTGTCGACTTTTTCCAATACACACTTTTGCATTGCTAAGATTCATAGTGTTTGTGTGTGTGTGTGTGCAGGCGCCCGCGTGCGCGCGATTGCGCGCGTGTGATCTGGTCAGGTGGGGTGGTTTGCGGGCGGTTTTTCACCCCGCACACTAACTGCAGTGGTGCTGAGAGCACCCTCATTATTTGCACACGGTTCAGAGTCACACGGTTTCACACAGCATTCACACACTCCCAATATATGAGGATGCTGCAGACAGAACACACACACACACCGCTTGCTCTTCTCAACAACAACCGGAGAGAAACTTTTTTCCAGATCGATCAAAAAAAAAAAGAAGAAGAAGAATTTATTTGTTTTTATCTTTTCTTGAAAATTGATCTGTGGTATAATCTGATTATAAGTGATATAAGTGGTATAATCTGATTAATTATAATCATGTTCAAGCAGTACGATCCAGAGAAAGAGCTGTTAATCACGGACAACTCGACCAAGATGTACACTGTAACCCTGGAAAGGTGAGTACTGCATGACTAAAATGGTTTTTTTGGGGGGATTAAATCCAAATAATTAAATGCAACTGCTCTTGTGTTTTAGTTTGTACCCAGATTCTTTGCTTTATCTGGTGAATTAACATAAGTATGTATTCCATTACCTGAAGGAACTGGGGAGGAGGGTTGGGGTCTTCAGGGCTTTACGCACGAGTCTTTTTTGGCTGTGCGCAAATTTCAAAAGCCCCATCAGCGCATGAATGAAAGCATCTAGTCATGTGTTAGAATAAGACTACACATACACACACACACACACAATAACAGTGAATATAAAAGTCTTCACACCCCTGATAAAATCAGGTTTTTGAGAGGTAAAAAAAATGAATTAAAGATAAATCATGACACCATTTTTCCACACACATTGAGAAATTACATAAAATATCAAACTATTTAAGGGGGAAAAAAAAGGAAAAACCTCTAAAGTAATACTTAGTTGACGTACCATTCGATTTTATAAATAAACTAATCTTGGGTATTCTTGGCTAAGAGTCTATCGGCATGGCACATCATTACTTGGTGATATTTTCCCACTCTGTCCCGCAAAACCCTTCTAGATTCATCAAAATTGTGAGGTTCACTTCAGGTCAACCCCCCAATCCATTCAAACACCTTGATCTTTCGGGTAATCCTATCCTTTGTTGATATGGATGTATGCTTTGGTTCATTGTCATGCTGAAAGGTGAAATGCCTTTTCATCTTCAGCTTACGAGCAGACCTTTTAGCTGAACTAAAATCAACTGGAATTTGCAGCTACTCATGATTCCTTCCACCTTGATATAAGCCCGAGTTCTGACTGAAGATAAGGCTGTACAGCATTCAGATGAAACCTTAAAGATGTTAAAATCTTGGCTTCATTTTTTACATCACAAAATCGGCTATTTTTCAGAGGTGTGCAGGCTTTTGGTCAGTATGTTCATGTCAGACTCAGAAGAAAATCCTTAGTTCCATGTAATCAGACTTCACTTGCCTCCTTTTGAGAACAGGAAATAAGTTTAGTTCTGTGTGATTTGAAAATTTAGTTCAGTTTAGACTTTTTTTTGGTTCTTGTGTAACCTAATGTTAACGTCTGCAACAGGTTTTCGGTGGCACTTTTACATGTTGCACTGCTGAGACGGCAGCCTCTGTTTTCTAGCCTTGACCTAAGTACACTTTTCACTTTCAGACAAATTATCCGAATTTGTCGAACTAAAGCCTGCTGTTTGTCACAAAGGCCTATTTTTATCGGAGATTTTCACACCTATCCAGACAGAAAGTCATGCAGTTCATGTGGATAGTGGTGGTGATTAGTCTGAAAATAAGGCAAGCTGTCTGATCATTTATTCTTGTTTTTCAGCCAGGTGAAAAAGGGAAGTGAGTCGAAAGCCTATGGAACTCCGCACCCACATTCCATCCATCCATCCATCCTATTTCTCAAAAACCTCCCCATCACTGCTACAAAAATAAATTTGCACTAGTAATCAAAAACAGATATGATTTGCTCGCCTGACTTTTTAGGTTTAAATATTATGTCTGGTTAAAAAGCAGGAACACATACATTCAGGCAAAATTATTCAGGATTCTTTACATATAATGTCCTGTAAAAATCACTCCCTACACTAAATCTATATGAGATCAGATGAAGCTGCAAAGCAAAGGGAGAATAATTTTTTATTAAGATGAGGTATAAGTGATGTGCTGACAGTAAGTTAGTACCGAGTATTTAACTGTAAGCACATTCATATTCTGATTCAGCAAACTAAATCAAAATGAACTTATCCTGAAAATCAGGATAAGTAGATCTGGCTTAATTAATGGCATAGTGATAACAGTAACATGAGCTACACTTTCAGATGAGTTATGAAGTATTATGAACATTCCTGGCAAATTCTAAGAAAGAACTAAAAAAGCCATGACCAACAAGCACAAATCAATATAATATCTCAGTGGAAGATTTGTTATTTACAGATGTGTAATCTGTAATCTAATCTGACTCTCTGTTCAGTTAAACCTAATCCTTTCAATAACACTTGATAAGGAACATGATTATTTACTATTGACTAGAGCACCTTTGGCTCCTCTGTTGATTTGTCTCTCGAACTTTAGTTTAAATGCAGCAAGTAGTTCAACTATTTCTACAGTATATTTTTTATAGTGTCTCACCTATTGTTTGCTCCTCTGTGATTTGTAGTATGTCCAATGGAGAGAAGGATAGTAAGCATTGTCACGACAGCAGCCGTGCTCTTGAGGACCGGGAACAGGAGAAAAAACTGGCCAGGAAACGTCTCTACATTGTCTCAGCTGTTTGTCTGGTCTTCATGGTGGGAGAAATCTTAGGTATGTCTGGTGGATTTTTTGATATGAAGAAAATGGCAATAGCATGCATTGTATCTTTTGCCGTAGCCTGCTATATCATTTTGGGTGATTGTGTTAACAGGTGGATATTTCGCTGGCAGTCTGGCAGTGATGACGGATGCTGCCCACCTACTGGTGGATTTCACTAGTTTCATTATTAGCCTGTGCTCTCTGTGGCTGTCATCCAGGCCTGCTACACAGACACTCAACTATGGTTGGCATCGTGCAGGTAAGCCATCAGCAGTTCAATTTTATTTGTATGGAACATTTATGAATGGACATTGACACAAAGCAGCTACACAGAAATATATCAATTCAGGATATAAATTGCAAATATATAAATTTAACCCTAATCAGCAAAACCAAAGGCAAGGAAAAACTCCCTAAAACGATATAAGGAAGAAAACTTGAAAGAAACCAAACTCAAAAGGCATCCATCTTCATCTGGGTGACACCGGATAGTGCGACTATAAATCATTTCTCTTCTATAACTGTGTACTGTATGCTGAAAAACGGCAACTGTGTAACCAGAAAATTCCTTCTAGTTACATCATGAAGTCTATTTTGTGGAAGGTACCAACTGTTCACTGATGGAGACTTGAGTGCAGAACTGTTTGTGGCAATTGTAGTCTTAAAGCTATCATAGCAATTGTAGTGAAATTAGTTTACATACTGTTGTACCATCCACAGCAATCTCATGTATCTTTAAGCTGTCCATGTGGGCCATCCGTCAGCAGCAGTGAAAGGTTTTATGTGCTGAGAACTCCATAACTCCAAATAGAAGTAAAGCATCAGGATGCATCAGGCAGGTCTGGAGAGCATAAGGGGTCAGGAACATGTATCTAAGGAGTACCGTGTAGTTTGACAGTAGTTTGAGAGAGAGAGAGAGAGAGAGAGAGACATAGATTATTACATATGCTTTTTGTCATGCAATGGACAATGTACATTGCCTGTAGAGTGCAAGTAGTAGCAAGGTAACATTTACATTTACATTTCTAGCATTTGGCAGATGCTCTCATCCAGAGTGATGTACAAGAGTGCTTTGAAGTCTCTGTGAATGAATAAAGTAACACTGGTTCAATAGGTCAAAGACTAGGATACCATCTGCCTAAACCACTGTGTTGGTAGATTTTTTTTTACAACATAATACAATACATAAAACAAACAGGGAAAATATTACTCGGCTCCCCAGACATGAGGGTGCTTTGGGAGACACTCAACTGCCATCCACATCATCATCATCATCATCATGATTGGATGTGTTTATCATGAAAGATTTTGTGTATTCTCAGAGATCCTTGGTGCTCTCGTGTCTGTCTTCACAATCTGGTTGGTGACTGGTGTGTTGGTTTACCTGGCAGTGGAACGTCTCATCAGTAATGACTATGAGATTGAGGGCACTGTAATGCTCATCACCTCTGGCTGTGCCGTGGCAGCCAACATCATGTATGTACACTCTCGTTCTACTAACTTTCCCTTTAAGTTGAATGAAAGGGCTGTAAACACTTTTATTTCCTATATCCTATGTAGAATGGCACTCACCTTGTACCAGTCAGGACATGGTCACAGTCATGGTGGACTTAGCTCTCATGGTCATGGCCACAGCCATGGAAAAAAGAAAAATCACAGCCATACTAGTGCTAACTACCACAATCTAGAAGATCAAGCGGGCACAAAGAAGACGCAGGAAAATGCCAGTGTGAGAGCTGCCTTTGTGCACGTGATCGGAGACCTTCTACAGAGCGTCAGTGTCCTTGTTAGTGCTCTCATCATCTTCTTCAGGGTAAGAGGTTATACTAAGCGTATTCATAAGTATTCTAAGCCTTAAATTACTTCCCACGGAGCCTTGAATTTTAAAGAAGCACACTATTAAAAAGGCCTAATTGCAGGAAATGTGTTTGTAATGGACTGATAACCTTCTGTCATGCAGCCAGAGTACAAGATTGCAGATCCTATCTGCACCTTCCTGTTCTCTCTGTTTGTCCTGGGCACCACAATCACCATCATGAGGGACATTCTGGTGGTCTTAATGGAAGGTATGTCCATGACCCTCCTGAGGCTCTCAGAGCTGTATTATAAACCCACAATGGAATTCAATTTTCTGTTCAGTATATGATTTTGTACAGGAAACAGTTTTTTTTTAGTGTATTGTGCTACTCACATATCAACATCAAGAGACATCAGATACTTAGATATAGGTGTATAACTCATACTGTATAGGCACACCAGCAGGTGTGGACTACAGGGAGGTAAAACAGAAGCTGCTCTCAATTAAGGGTGTGAAAGCTGTGCACAACCTCCACATCTGGGCCCTGACCATGAACCAGGCT
This sequence comes from Hemibagrus wyckioides, assembly GCF_019097595.1. Taxonomy (NCBI): domain Eukaryota; kingdom Metazoa; phylum Chordata; class Actinopteri; order Siluriformes; family Bagridae; genus Hemibagrus; species Hemibagrus wyckioides. The sequence goes on along the minus strand of NC_080733.1, from coordinate 6,279,218 downwards.
GTTCTCTCTGCCCATGTGGCTATAGGTGAGTAATAACTTTTTTCTTTCATTACATTTTCTACCATTACACACGAGAGAGAATGTCAGTAAATAGTGTTAGTCAAACACACTTAATCAAAGTTTTCTTAAGGTATTAGAACCATACAATATATTCAACATGTGACACCCTTTTAAATATTTAATGGACAAAGACATTATTATTACTGTATACTGTATATCTGGAATTAAAACTGGACTTAATTGGAATTGGACTTAACTTGAATTTTACCATTTGTTTTTTCTAAGTAAAATCTTAATGTTCATTGTCCTCATGAAATCCTGAATACATGTGAACCAGGTTACAAAGCATTAAACTAACGCTTTCATCTCTCTACATTAAGCTCTAATCTTCGCCTGTTCATTTCCAGCACTATGCTATGGTTGATGAACCACATTGGTTTCTGTCCAAGGTTAAACATCAAATGGCCAGAAAGTTTCACTATGTCCTCTTCAGACAAGGGGATAATTTTCCACAAGTTTGCATATGGATATTTTTTTCAGTAACAGTTTTCTTCTTGCTGGTCTCGCCAATCCTTTTTAGCTCTGTGAAGTGTCTATGGACTATGGATTGATAGCTTCTGCCATCTCTATCATATATCATGTAATTATGTATCATGATTAAAATGCATATTTCATGCTCCATATGTATTTCATATGTGGTCATCAAACATAACTTATGATCATGAGATACCAACCACAGACAGAATTTTGCAATGTGATTTTCCTTGGTGATTGATCTCGGCTGTTTTGTATATTACTACTTTGCTGCTATTACTACTATTTCTACACCACCACCAACAAAAACAAACACTACTACTGCTACTACTACTATTAATACTGCTACAGCTACAACAATATTTTACAAAAAATGCATAATTTGAATTGAATTGAATTCCTCTTTTAGCTTATGAAAGGGAAAATCGCTTAAGGGTTCTGTCACCGCAACGGTTCAATGTAGAGTCCTACGACAGATTTCAAGTCAAATTAAATTGTAAGAAGTTGGTATGAAGTTAACTGTAGCAGTCCACAAAATTCTATAAATGTACATAAACCAACTGGCTCACATTGATTGGTCACAATTACAGATTAGTTAAAGTAATAATCACTGATTTCCCAGATGATGCTGCAGAGCCACAGCTGGTGCTCAGAGAGATGACCCAGTCCTGCTTCACCACATACAGCTTCCACTCAGTCACCATCCAGCTGGAGCAACAATCAGACCAGAGATCAGACTGCAATCTCTGTCAGGACCCCAAACACTGATCTGGTGTCCTGCTACTTCAGTGTCCTGCTGCTTTGATGTCCTGCTACTCCACATCCACAACATCACCACAACCCTAAAAAGCAGGACAAGACAACAGTGTTATTATCAAGTATCTTACTGAGTCTTACTGTAATGCAGTATTTCACAGAGCACTACTAAATCTTGGACCTATCTGTTGTTTGGTTGATTTTAGATGTGGGGAGAAGTGAGTCTGAATCCCACTCTGAAAATAATTGTTTATTTATACTGCAATAGACTATGGTGTTATAATGAGTTTTAATATGTTGTGTAGGAATATATCAGAATATCTGTATAATCTTTATGAAATGCCTTTTACTCACTGATTTAAGTAATGATATTTGATCATGTGAAATGTTTTATTCTTGTCATCAAATGCTTCTATGTTATGTTGTGTTGATTATTCACAGTGTCATAAAAGATCTATTGTACATGTAGCTCGCATTTGGGCACTTCTTTATGACTAGCCCTTGTGTGTGACACTGTGATGTGTAACTCTGTAACACTGTTACTTTCTGAAAACTTAGTTGAATCAATTCTCCTTTTCCACCATACAGCCAAAATGGCTTACAAATGATTGGTTACATAATTAACAACAACTACTACTCCTGCTATAACTACTATTACACCAACAACTACCACCTCTACTGCTACTGCTACTACAACCATTACAATTCCATTAATACAACTATTAGCACCACAACCAACATGACTACTAAATAATTAACAACTACTCTACAGGTCTTACTAGTGCTGCTACTACTACAACTACTTCAAGTAGTAACTAATAGTAATACTTCCACTATTACAATTGTACCACTATAAGCACAACAACTACTCTTAATTTTAGTAATATTAATACTGCTATTACTACAAAAGTTGCTTCCACTATTACATACTTCCATTATTACCACAGCTATTATTACTATTAATAACACCATGACCACTACTGCTACTACTACCCCTTTACGAATATACAACTACTACTATTACAACAACAACCACTACTACTACTAATTGTAATAATTATAATGATAATAATAGTAATAAGTTGAAGAAGCAAAAGCAGCCTCAGAGGCCCTCATCTCGCTACAAAGCTTCATAAAACAGAAAACGAATAGCGAACAGACTGAGAGTCAAAGCCTCTCAGAATCATATGGTATCTCAGTAAGTGCCCCTTAATGCGGTAATATAGTCCAGAAGTGAGGCAGATCAAATGAACACAAACAAGGCCTCACAGGGACAGAAACTCTCTGAAGCTTTAATGGACTCCAGTGTGCTCTTCTTCTTCTTCTTCTTCTTCTTCTTCAGATTGCCTGGAGGATGTGGTGGATGAGTACTGGTGATGCACACCAGTTTAAAAACAAAACAAAAACAAACCAAACCAAATGAAAAAACAAACAAACCAAACGAAAAAACAAACAAACACAACAAAAACAAACTAAATAAAAAAAACAAACAAACAAAACAAAAATAAAACAAACAAAAAAACCAAACAAACAAAACAAAAATAAACCAAATGAAAAAAACCCCAAACAAAACAAAAATAAACCAAATGGAAAAAACTAACAAACAAAACAAAAACAAACAAACCAACCAAACGAATAAACAAACAAACAAAATGGCAACAAACAAACCAACCCAATGAAAAAACAAACAAACCAACCAACCAAACGAACGAACAAACAAAACAAAACAAAACAAACGAAAACAAACAAACCAACCAACCAAAGAAACAAACAAAACAAACGAAAACAAACAAAACAAATGAAAAAAACAAACAAACAAAATGAAAACAAACCAACCAACCAAATGAAAAAAACAAACAAACCAAATGAAAAACAAACAAACAAAACAAAAAAAACAAACCAACCAAATGAAAAAACAAACAAACCAACCAACCAACCAACCAAATGAACAAACAAAACAAAACAAACGAAGACAAACAAACCATCCAACCAAAGAAACAAACAAAACAAAACAAAACAAACGAAAACAAACCAAATGAAAAACAAACAAACAAAACAAAAACAAACAAAACAAAAAAACAAACAAAACAAAAACAAACAAACCAACCAAATGAAAAAACAAACAAACCAAATGAAAAACAAACAAACAAAACAAAAAAACAAACCAACCAAATGAACAAACAAACAAACAAACCAACCAACCAACCAAATGAACAAACAAAACAAAACAAACGAAAACAAACAAACCAACCAACCAACCAAATGAACAAACAAAACAAAACAAACGAAGACAAACAAACCAACCAACCAAAGAAACAAACAAAACAAAACAAACGAAAACAAACAAACCAAATGAAAAACAAACAAACAAAACAAAAACAAACAAAACAAAAAAACAAACAAAACGAAAACAAACAAACCAACCAAATGAAAAAACAAGCAAACCAACCAAACAAAAACAAACGAACAAACAAAACAAATGAAAAATCTCTAGGAAAGATTTGTCTCTGTGTAAAAATGTTTGTCACCATGAATGTATTCCAGCTTTAGTGTTGTGTTGTTTTAATTCCAGCCAAACACAGTCAATCACCTAAACAGCTCTATTGTAAATAATAAGCCAGTAATTAGGACTACTGCATTACTAATTACCAAAACTGTAACAAATGCTTTTGAAATTAAATTGATTATTTATCATCTTCAAAAATCTGACACAATTTCTGCAAAAGTAAGAAGTGCGACATTTCTATGGGTGTTAATACTTCATGAGGATAAAATACAGTCTTGCAGTGGTGTTTTATGAACGGAATGAGCCTTATTTAGGTACTTTACGGTACAGTCTCGAACTCTCGCGATAACTGACCGAAAAACAGCGGAGATCTCGACACGCCGAAGAGGAATGACATCTTGTCAACAGTCCACAGAGAAGTAGCGTTACAGGTAATTGTACAGAAGTAAACATTTAAAGAATAACATGTTTTGCTTGAAACGTGGCAAGAAGGATCTGTGGCATAGCCTTGCTTTGACTTTTTCCTTGTGAGTTTGCACTAAACCAGGTGTTCTAGCTAACCTGTTTAGCCAATAGGACACTGACCAGCTGGTAATGTTTTCTTTAATCGGGAATGTTAATTAGGACAGAAATGATGAAAATAGCTAGTTTATAAACCATCCCGTTTTGTTGTGACAAATCAGAATATGTGAGCCTACTTGTTTATCCAGAACAGTTTATTCTTCACCTGAGGTGTACCTACTAGTAAAACGCTAGTTAGTAATTCCTGATACTAAACCGGTTACATGTCTCCGAGCCATAACCGAATAACCCCGCCTTCTGTGCTGTGATTGGATTAATAGCTCATACAGAAACTTGGTGATTGGACAGGACCTTTCAGACCGATCAGAGTCTCCATGCATCCATCCACACATCCATCCACCCATCCACCCACACATGCATCCTTCCATCCATCCACCCATCCATCCACCCATCCACCCACACATGCATCCTTCCATCCATCCACCCATCCATCCACCCATCCACCCACACATGCATCCTTCCATCCATCCACCCATCCATCCACCCATCCACCCACACATGCATCCACCCATCCATCCACCCATCCACCCACACATGCATCCACCCATCCATCCACCCATCCACCCACACATGCATCCTTCCATCCATCCACCCATCCATCCACCCATCCACCCACACATGCATCCTTCCATCCATCCACCCATCCATCCACCCATCCACCCACACATGCATCCACCCATCCATCCTTCCATCCATCCACCCATCCATCCACCCATCCATCCACCCATCCACCCACCCATCCATCCACCCATCCACCCACCCATGCATCCACCCATCCATCCACCCATCCACCCACACATGCATCCTTCCATCCATCCACCCATCCATCCACCCATCCACCCACACATGCATCCACCCATCCATCCACCCATCCACCCACACATGCATCCACCCATCCATCCACCCATCCACCCACACATGCATCCTTCCATCCATCCACCCATCCATCCACCCATCCATCCACCCATCCACCCACACATGCATCCTTCCATCCATCCACCCATCCATCCACCCATCCACCCACACATGCATCCTTCCATCCATCCACACATCCATCCACCCATCCACCCACCCACGCACCCATCCATCCACCCACCCACGCACCCATCCATCCACCCACCCACGCACCCATCCATCCACCCACCCATTCACCCATCCATCCACCCATCCACCCACCCACCCATCCATCCATCCATCCATCCATTTTCAGTAAGAGAACTTTTAACAGAAATCATAGCCCCTTAAGGAGCAGGCTTGGGAAGATATTATATAGTTTTTAAGACGTTTGGAGATATGTGACATATTTGAAATGTGACACACTGAATGAAGTGTATTTTAGATCGTTAGATCCATCATGCAGCCTTTTTTTTTTAGATCGATTATGCATTCTTTTCCTGTCTGTTCACTCTCTTTAACTCAAGCCAAACACATCCTCTTTGTCATCTTCAGTAACTGCTGTGTCCTGGTCAGGAACATGGTGGATCTGAGGCCCATCCTGGTTTCACACCCTAGAGGAGTAACCCACATTTAGCTCTCTTCTGTGTCTGTGTTGTAGGTATGCCACTGTGTGACACTGAGTAGCCACCTGCCCCAGTGCCTCTCCTGCTTCTGACCTCATGACAACTCCACCACTTGGCCAGTTTCCTGCGCAGCAGGCGCAAGCAGCCCGGGATGTAAACACAGCCTCGCTATGTCGCATTGGACAGGAAACTGTACAGGACATAGTTTTAAGAACCATGGAAATTTTCCAGCTACTTAGAAACATGCAGGTGAGTGCAGATGAGGGAGAATGCCCTGTCTGAAACTGTTGGCAGAGACACAGACATTTTGTGCCCACATATTTTGTTCATGTGTGTTTTGGGTTGTTATTTTTAATGACTTCAAAATCAGCTGAGTACACACAGACACACACCTGCACTGTAGCCTCAGTTGGCTTTTACAGCAAATATATATATATATATATATATATAGCACCAACAAAGACCTAAAATGAACTCAAATATAAAAATACCAGTCATTAAATATAAAAATATAAATATACAGCATAAATAGTATAAATGTAAAACATTATATACTTAAAAGTATTTAATTTTAACACAAATAAATAACAAAATAGACACTTTCTCTGAGTGAATAGTGCCACCCTGCCTCAAGGTTGTTTACAATATCATCATGAAGCCCATACACTAATGTGGAAAAGACTGAAACTTTATTCTCATCTCATTTATTGACCTATGTGTCTTCTGTCTGTTTTTGTCTGTCCACATTCTTGTCACAGTTACCGAATGGGGTCACGTACCATCCGAACACGCATCAGGACCGGCTGGGGAAGCTGCAGGAGCACCTGCGCATGCTGTCTGTCCTCTTCCGCAAACTGCGCCTCGTCTATGACAAATGCAATGAGAACTGCGCTGGTCTGGAGTCCATTCCTCCTGAGGTTACCACCCGTTTTCACACTTTCCACACAGCACAAGGTCAAAGCAGAACAAAGAGCATGTAGTACTGATCCTAACAAAAAAAGTTTACTGGCTTCTTGGCTCCAAGTGTATTGCATCAGTAGATGTCCAAACAGCACATGTGGCTTAATAAAGTTAGAGGTGAAATTATTTATGAGTTTTCAAGGACTTCTCTTTCGACACTATTCTATTTATAATTTCTATTTACAATTTATATTTATAAACTTGTAGCTTCAGCCATATTGGTCTGCCACAGGCCACAGTGCAGTGGCAAGTGGTCTATTCTTAGTGTTCTGTCATGAATTCACCGAAGCAGACCAGGGGACTTGGAAGAAGGAAGCAGGAATCTTTTATTGAAGATCTGATCTCACTGCAGTGGCACTGTAGTCATCGAGTCCAGTGAAAAGGCACATACGTTGCATCTTGAGTGGGCAGGCCTTGAAGGTGTGACAGTAAAAGCCTAGATGTGATACTCTTAAACAAAGCACTGAATGGGAGAAAGATCCCCGGAGTCGACCCCCAACTGTCATCTAGTTCACAGTTCCTGATCACCGTCTGATTTGATCACCATTTGGTGGTGAGAGCTGGGATATGGAAATAATGAATCAAAGAGCAATGTATGTTACAATTGATTGTAGAATGACCTCAAAATATGTTTTCCCACAGATTCTGAAAACAAAAGATCACTCACTCTCCCATCCATCCATCCATCTATCAAAAACCTCAAAATATCTAAATAACTGAGTGTTATGTTAAGTGATTGACTGGATGTTACAGATGATTTTGTGTCTCTGGAAAGACTTTCTTTCTTTCTTTCTTTCTTTCTTTCTTTCTTTCTTTCTTTCTTTCTTTCTTTCTTTCTTTCTTTCTTTCTTTCTTTCTTTCTTTCTTTCTTTCTTTCTTTCTTTCTTTCTTTCGATTTCTAGAGAAATCCAACGTTGAAGTAGTGGAGAGGACAAACATTAGACTCAAAGTTTGTTAATTCCTTGAAGGTATATGACAATTACGGCAGAGACTCATTGACATTACTGACTATGGCATTAGCATGAGATTTAGAAGTTTGAGCAGAGTGTACAGATGAGGAAGTGAGAGATCTGGACTAGAGGACTATAGGAGATGTACAGCATGCAGAGATGTATCAGCAGGCAGTCAGATGGCATTGTGGGTAATGTACGAAAATGGACCAACTCGTTTAGAAAAACAGTCAAAATAGGATTTCTCCTTGATTGGTGTTCCTATTGGTGGTCTCTGTGTATGCGGTGGGCTTGGCTACATGCAGAGTTTGTGCACATTAATCGTTTTGTATGAGATTTGTTAATGTAGTCTTGAGCAGTGAATTCAGTCACCCATTCTGAATTCTAGTTTCAAATCCCTGTTCTGCAAATAACATGGATGCAATGCCAGGAAAAATGTGGAAAAAACCCCCCGCTTCTGTTAAAACCAAAAGCCTCTCCATAAATCCACCTTCTTATTGTCAACAGAGTGGGCATTTTGTAGTAATTTTATTGCTCGTAATTGTTCCCTTTAGACTTGTACTCTCACCCCATTCCAAAAGATCACTTTCCAAAGAAGCATTTTTGAGAGTTATTGAGTAGTTCTTCCTAGAACCTGACTCTAACTCTTACAAGGAAAAGCATTACAAGAGTAACAGCTTTGAAAGGTCATTTTTAACAATATTCTTAACTGTACGATATAGCCAAAAAACCCCTTTGTGCTTTTGTGAGGATGTTTATGCTGTCCAAGCCCTCTCTGCAGTTTGACTTCAAGTGCTCTGATAGTTCTTCTGAAGCTAGTTCTCCAAACAGGAAGTGGGCTAATGGAGTCAGTGGCATTACCTCATCACTGCTCTAATGAGATGCAGGCTGCAGTATGAACAGCTGGCACAGTCGCTTGCATCAGCACTTTCCACACTGAACAGTCCCCCAGCTTCTCAGCGTCCTGGAATTTCCTGCACAGTTGAAAAGAGCCAATGTCATTTCATTTACCACTTCAGTTTTTCCATCTGTTTTTTCTCCTTCAAAGTGAAGAAAATGAGTGGACCTCATTGAGTCATTCTTCTCTGTCAAGCAACAAACCACATCTTCCTCCATTGTCCAAAGTATGAGTAACGTTGCTTTTGCTGTTCTCCCGCGTTCACCGCCTGCCTGTTACCACAACACAACTCTTATCTAGAGAGCTCTTGAAGGGTCAGCACTGTGTGGTTCAGTGTGTTGCATTGCTGCTGACTTTAAGGTACTGTCTGTATAGAGTTTTCTGCCTTCTCCCTGCAGTCTGTATGGGTTTCATCTCAGGTTCTCTGCTTTCCTCCCAAAAACCAGGTATGAAAGAGTGTGTCCATGATGTGTGTCCATGCAGTGGACTGGTTATGCTAAAGATTCCCCTATGTGTGAAAGCCTGTGTGCATGTTGTGCGTCCATGCAGTGGACTTGTCTCTCATCTAGGGCGTATACCTGCCTCATGCTTAATGTTCCTAGGATATACTCCAGGATAAAGTGGTCAGTGAAGATAAATGAATGAACGAATGATGAGTGGAGTCCTGCGTTGGCTTCGTTTTCCAGTTTATGTTGTATGACTACTATGTAATAGCACAAAAGCTAAAAGGCTTTTACTTAAAAAAAATAAAATAAAAATCAAGTCCGCAAAAACATGCCACAATTTGAATCACTTTTGTTTGGTTTTAGTTTTAAATATTGCAAATCATGTTGTAATATATGTAGTGCAGGTAAACATAATCGTTATAGATAAACATTAACAAACTAGAAGGTGTTGTAATATCAGCTACAACGTTCATGTGTAATGTACCGTGACTGCTGTGGCAGTGTGTGATTAGTAATGTAGAGCAGCGCAGCAACAAGCGCTAATGATTAAAAAACACACGACACGCTGTGCAGTTATATGAAAATGATTCACGCTTGCACATGGGTGCGTGGGGTAAGGGAGGTGTGAGGTGGCATGAGTTTATCAGACAACACCTTTTTTCTCTATTCAGTTTATTATTAGTCTTAGATTATGTGGAGTGTCTGCTGTACAAGAGCCTGTGTAGGAGCTGTTACTATAGAAACAATAGGAGCACATCTTTACAATATTAATATGAACCCGTCATTCACGTTACAGCTGGGAGCTCTTGTCTGAGCCGTTCTGATAAACCAGTGTAATGGTTGAATAAACCGTCTGTCTGTTCAGATGAAAGAATTCTTTGTTCTTTGTAGGAAAATGTAAAGCATGCGTTGAAATGGAACACCTTTAATACCATCGCTGCCTTATCTGACTCCATGGATCTTTATGGCTGCTTTAAATTCTCTAGAAGAAATAAGCTGACCGTGTGAAGCGTCTATATACAACCATAGGACAAACCGATCCAAAATTGATATGGAAGGACAGTTTCAGGACGTCTTTCATACTCGGCATGATATCGGGTTACTTCTGCGCAGTGTCGGGGCAGCAGCTTGTTTGGATCTGTGTACCAGCAGGTGTCAGTGTGATTTAAGCTGAGGTGACCGACTACAGAGACACGCTGATAATTTGTCAAGGTTGTTTCAGGCAGGAAGTGTTTACAAAAAAAGAATGAATTATTAGAAGTGATGTGGAACTGATTGAAGCCAACACTCTGGATGGAGCACGGTAATAAGGGAGATGAAGCACAGTGGACATGCTGGGGCTCACTCCAAGGACTACAGTAAAGTATCAGAGAAGATGAATTATTTGAAGGTGCTGGGCCAAGCAAATATAATCAGACAAGAAAGTGGTGGCACACAGACCATGTTCGTAGAAATAACACTATTTTTTACTTTAGTTTTTTAGGTAATGGAAAATGTCAAACAGTTTGAAAATTCTTACCCTGTTATTGCAGAAACAGCAAAAATAATGGATGTGTGTTTTCTTTCAACCAAAGAATAGCTGCCTCGTGATAGAGGCTTGAAAGTCGAAACTCACTGACAGCTTGACAATTTAGCAGTAGAGCTGCTCAAATCCAAGAATGACAGTATAAATATTTCAACCTGAAGTAGTTTCTGGTGAGACTATACATCATTAGTTTCAGAAAGTTGATGTTTGTGGAACACATGCTGTTTGGAAAGTGCTAATGAGATCATTACTTAGCTGTTAAAGCAATGGAAATGAAAAGCAATTTTTAGTCGGATCTCTAATAAGTGCTTTTTTTTTTATTTTTTATCCTCTTTCTTCTCTCCCATTTTATTGTTCACTACGTAACCGAAACCTTGAGCATCGGCTTTATTTTAATATTAAGCTTTAAGCTCAGTGCGATGCAGTGCTATAATTAATAATCATACGAATTATAGCACTTAAGACGGGCATCTAAAATGACCGTAGTCGAACCTTCAGGCTGTCTGCTACCTTACAGAAAGAAAGTCATAGATAACCATCAACATCACAGTGGAAAGTTAAATAAAAGGTCAAATAAAAGAACTTAAGCGTGGACGAAAATATCATAGTTTTTAGAATCTCAATATCTAAACCAATACAGTAGTGTTCAATTAAAATAAACTGTTCAGTTATTTATTTAATGTCTACAAAATGACATTTAATGTTAAAGATAAAATAATGAAATAAATATTTTTACACGGCAAAAGAAGAAAAACAAACATTTTACAATTGAAAAGATTAGGGGGAAAAAATCAGCTAATTCCAGTCAGATTTACTTTATAAAAATATTATTTAAAAATGTAAAATAAAAAAAAAATAAATAAAAAAAAACATGATATAAGCATAATATCTCAGGAAAAAAGTAATGAGACATAAGACATAATTTATCACAATAGTAATTTTCTATCGTATCATTGTACTGGAATTTCAGTATAATAGTTATAAATAAACGGATAAATAAATAAAAATGTTCTGAGAAGAAAATACAAAAATCCCAGCCTAACATCACAAATTAAATAAAACTTAACATTAAAATGTAACATTAAAACTTGATATTGTATAAAAGAATAAATATCATGTTAAATTTAGTCTATTACATGATTAGATTTATTTCTTTCCCTCTCACACAGCCGATCCAGCATTATTTGTGATATTGGCTCAATATAGATATATGTGAGGATTGCAGCCTTCTCTACATACAGCCTATATTTTTCCTATGAAGCATTCAGCATATTAGTGACTGTTGCTCAAAATGTGCATGTCAGCATTCTGAGGCCTGGTAAGTAAAGAATTACACTCGCATCTGTTGAGCTGATTGCATTAATATGTTTCCTCCCTGAATTCTCACACATTTATGCAGCATGGCTGAACAAATGTAAGGTCATTTCAAATGTGTAAAGGGTTTCATATATTCAATCTTATCCGATTTGTTTTTAAGAGCTATGCCTTGACATTTCTTTTTGCCTCCGCTGCAGCAACTCATCCCCTACGTGGAGGACGACAGCTCCAAACTGGATGAGCGTGTAGCCAGTCAGATGCGTTCAGCTAGCGAAGAGAGAAGAGAAGTGCTTGAGGTGAACAAGGTCAGTGTGGTCTCATTACCCCGTCTCTGTGCTCTACAGTCTAATGTAGCTGTTTGCTGTAATGTGCAGACAGAATCCAAGCAAGTGTATTCATTTTCTGGTTAATTTACACCAGAACCTTGGTATAGGACCACAAGATCAATCAGCATGACCCGGTGGCCCAGACAAATAATCTTGAACAGTGCCGGGCAGATTTCTAATTTTAAACAAGCTGTATTTGTAAAAAGCTTTGGGCTGACCAAACGAGCAGCTGCAGGCAACATGTTGGACGCGGAGAACATGTAGTGGGAATAAGGGACGAGGAACTCGGGGGAGGTCAGCGTCACAGCCAAATATGGGGAGCAGATGTCAGCCACTTCTCTGCATCTGCCTCAGCTGTGCCTTCAAGCATGAAAGGAATGGCTTGGATAGATGGGATTGGTGGAATATTTCCAAGGAGGCACACAAGGGACATAGAATGTAACAAACAAACAGTAGAGAGACACTTTTTCAGGGGAAGGATTATATAGTGTCATAACAGATCATGTGAAATGCATGGTTCAAAATTCCAGACAAACTGACATTGTCGGTCGATCCCACAAAATTTTCACACATGGTGGAATGCTTTTTCTCTCTGTTTAAATTGTAAATTCAGCATAGTGTCTTCCATGTTTAATTCCAGATACTGAGCACTCAGGGGCTTGGGGGCTGAGAGTTGTCAAGCAGTACATATAGTAATGCAGTGCTCCTTTCGGGAGCTGTGAAAGATGGTCCTGTCCTCGTTATCTGTCGATTAGGGTAATTACTGTTAGTCAGGAGTCACCTGAAATATCGCTCTGCAGTCCTCGGAGTAGTAGAGCGACCTTCGTCCTTATCACTGTTCCCATATTCACACATGACTCTGCTCCTGTCCTCATCTTTTACATTGGCTGTGTGGAGCTGAGACTGATTTGTGCGGCCCATTTGCTTTGTTGCATTTTTCCTGTCTGCTCTCAGCAGCTTAATTGCGAACATGCATCTTTGTCTCAACTAAAAGAGCCGCCTGATTTTCCTCGGCGAGTTAATATAGGAACGGTCGCGCAAAACGCTGAACACAAAAAAGCCGATCTAATCTACAGCAGTGAATTAGTTCATTATTGTGCTCTAGACAATTTATAACACCACCTGATCTCAGAGAGGGCATGCGTGTGTGTGTGTGTGTGTGTTTGTGCGTGTCCCAGCGGCCTAAGCTCGCTGACGCTGTGGCGGCGGGCCGTCTCTCTTCAGAGCAAGCCGTTTGATTTAATATCTCTCTAAGTGTGAATAAATTCCTGTCACAGCCCATTAAAAAGGCCTTGGAGAGATCGCAGCTCTTATTAATTCTGTGGCGTTCCTCTCCGCTCTTCTCTCTCCCCCTCCATCCCATTCCCTCCTCCCAGATTTTTTAATACCCTGTTAATTACCGTGTCTGTCCTCTTTATTCAAATGGGAAAGTGAGATATTATAGAGGAGAATGTTTGTAATTTCAGACAGGACTCAGAACGGGTGGCGAGCACATAATGAGCAGGGTTTTGGCATCAGCTGCTGTGGCTCTTATCACTGGAGCGGCGCTGGGGTTGTGGGGACTGATAAACAAACGCACACACAGCTGTAATGAGAGCTGGCTCGTCTCACCATACACACACACACACACACACACACACAGAGTTCTTCAGACTTACAGTATACTTGTACGGTGCTCTCTTTCCATGATGTGCCACTTCCTGTGTTTCTCCTGTGTGCCAAGCTGAGCCTGTTGTAATTGCCGTGTAGTGGGTAAACAGACAGCGTACAGCATGTTCAAGGGTATAAGTGAGGATGTCTGAGAATTTTAATGCTCTGCTTAAGGCAGAGAAATATGTATCTGGTGTGCATTTGCTACATTTCCTACATTTTTATTTCTGTGCCATTGTAGCTTTCAGAACCGATAAGGTTTTTTAATACATGATTTTATTAATGCCACTACTACTAATCATAATGTTTCTTTGCTTTAATCAACTTGAACGACTTAATTATTAATTGTTAAATTAATACATTTCCTACGTTATTATTTCAGGACTCCTTTCAGAAAAGATCAGGAAATTTTCTTTCCTTTTCTGTCTTTCTGTTTACCGACTCTGTAGATAACATCATCTAAAAATCTCCTACACATCAGTCAGAGCACAACCTTACAGCATACGAGTTCCTTTTAACACAAAGCTATCTTTGCCATTTTTCCTTCTTTCCCATAACAGAAGAAAAACCCTTTCCTTCAGATCAGACATAAATGTGGAATTAGTGCTTAGCTCGCTCTCACAGATATCTCTCTCTTTCTCACGTTGTCAGTGAAGCGATCGCTGTGCTCCTGACAGTCAGAGGAAAAGATGAAAGCGTTTACTCTGGGAGAAATTCAAGAGAATGCCTGGTTTAGGCTTTATTTAGAATTCTTGCTTTTTTACCCTGAGTGAGTATTTTAACTAGTTTTTATGCATCGACGGTAATTTTAAAAGTTATTTACATATTTCAGACAGAGTAGTTTACTTTTTCTCTTTGGCTCTTGTTGCCCGTCTGTTCTGATTGCATCAGCGTTTGCCGCAAGTAGAGCTCATCCCTCTTGTGGCCGTCCAGCCTCCCACTCCGTCTTTCTCTCTCCTGCTTGTCCTTCACCTCGATCCTGTAATCTGCAAGGAGAGCATGCCTTCGCTGTTCTCTGTCTCTGTATGATCGCAGAGGGACAGGCTCGCTTTGTGTAACACTAACCAGCCACCAGTCTAACCATTAAGGACTGAATTATTCAATTATATGATTGTCTTTTTTTTTGGATGAGCAGACAAACTGAAAGTGAATATAGACTGAACTTATTCAAACTCCAACATATTATTCTTTCATTCTCACCTAATCAGCAGATTACGTTTTGACTTGTACGTCAAAGTGCATGTGCTGTATTTGCAACAACAAGCCACGTAACCAAGTACGGCACAAATCAATACCTTGATTGAAAAATGAACCCTAATCAATAAAGAGTCTCTCCATCATCGACAGTACAATGTGTACTCCACTTCACTTTGTAGCATTACAAAGTTATTCATCTGCACATATAGTAAGAGATTTCTTTCTCCCCCTTTTATTTAACGTGTCTAAACTTTGTCTGCTCACGTACTACCGTTTCAGCAGAAGCATAATCCTAATCGAGTATAATAGAGGATGGCATCAAGCATGCAACGTCATGCTACATCTGTCCTTTTTAGTAACACAGAGTCATGGTCGCGTCGCTGCAGCTTTGATCTGAGTTACTAATTCAACCACCGAGTTCATTTTTCATTTGCTGATGATGTCCTCCCCTCACTACAGGAAGCTGCCAAGCTCAGTGCACATAGTTTCGTTCCAGCATAGCAGCAGCATGAATTCAGATGTCTACTCTTATTACAGCCGCGGGCCACGCTGGCTGACTTCAGCTCTCTGCAACTCTGAAGGACTTCTCGAGAAAAAGTGAGAGCCTGCACTCCTTATTATATCAAGACTAGATTTGTGAGGTGTTGTGGGAGGAGAACGAGGAGGCGCAGCGGTGGTATTAGTGAAACCTTTTCCTGCCTTCACCTTCTTAATCCCTTCACCTCACTTCTTGACACTTAGACCTGATTTCCACTCCATCTGCAGGAATGAAAGCAGGGATTTTAATTCCTCTCTATGACTGCGTTTAATAGTCATTCTCTTTTTAAAGTCACTCATAGTTCAGCAGCGTACACATTTTTCACTTAAAACTTTCTTGAACTGGAAAATGAGTTTGTCTGATTGTGAGTTCGGAATAGTTTTTTTTTGTCATGTGTTAATTGTTCAAGTAGCATTGTGTCCCGAAACGTTTTATTCCTCATATACCATAGAACTAACGATCGCTAAGGATTACGTTTTATTTCTTACTAAAGAACATGTCTTTCAACACATTCCTTCCATCTGTGTTTAATGTTTAACCTTCACAAAACGCGTTCGTTCCTGTAATCAGAATCCCAGAGAGCCAGTCATATATGCACTCTTCTGCACTGTATATGAAATCCACTTCAGTTAGCGACTCTCAAGAGTTCACTAGGTTTTCCATGCTTAATGGTCTTCAGCTGTTTTGAATTCTTACTAGACGGTGAGAAGCCATGTAGCATCGCGTAAATTGATTTGCCGGTGTAGTCGGATCTTGCGTTTGAGCTAAACACAGTCTGCTGACACCATGAGGTGAAAGGAAAAATCACAACATGTTGGCTAGCGGGACGTCTACAGCAGCGGTCCACGGATCACACGCATAACAAAATACAATAAAGTGAATAATATGTCATCTAATTATTGCATATATAATGTAAATGTAATCATTACACCGTATATTATGCACTTTATTTTTAATATGGCCTCGCCGGATAGCCGGTCATGCACATATTATACAGAGCAGGTGCCATGATGAAGCCATAATTTAAGCAGGACTGCTGTTTTATCATTGGGTCTTTCCTCCTTTTCACAGTAGCTCTCCAGCAACGTTTGTTTTTTTGCTCATTATTGCTAGGGTTAGCTTAATTGATCGCGTATGAGAGAGGAACAGACGGTAGTGATCATTTTAAAAAATAAAACACTATGCAGACTGCGAGGTTTAATGAAATAGAACTAAAATAAAAACAAGATTTTATTATTTCTAACAAATGACCCATGGTCCGGTACTGGCCCGTCGTCCGGTGGTTGGGGTCTCCTGCCCTACAGGGTCATATATATACTAAGAGAGAAGCCACAAACCAGTTACTGTCTGTCTGCTGGCTGCTTTACACACATTTTGTAATCAGTATATGTGACATACCAATTGTAAGCTGCTATTAAGGCTATAAAGTTAAGGTAAGATACTTTATTATCATTGTATACAATACGATGAAACATTTACACCTAACACTCATGAAAGGAATTGAAATTCAGAAGTTTAAAAAATAAAAAAATTAAGTATAAATAAACAGAGTACAGTGTAAAATATATACAAGATACAATATACAAGATTGCGCTAAAGTGTCGAAATGTATATTAAAATATCGTACCATAAAACCACTAGGGAGATATGGCACATTGTATAAAGTAACAAAGTGAACTGTAGTGCAGATTATAGAAAAGGCAACAAATTGGAACAAGCGCATTAATATTTACATCAGATGTATCGGATTCTCTGTGGAATAAATTTTTATTACTGTATGCCAGATGTGTGGACAGTTTGTGCTGTGATAGGAAAATAATCAACAGCTGTATGGTCTGATAAAATAAATAGAAGTAGGATAAAACAGGAGTTTTGGAAGCTTAAAAATCCAGCGGCTCAACCTCACCGATTTAAAAGATTTTTTTGTGGGCTTTTGATCCTTTGTCACACTTTATTACAGCTGGTTCTTCTGAGCGCCGTTTGAGCTTCAGAGAAAAGCGAAGCAGAACGGAGAAGCAAAAGGAGGTACTGTGTTTGAACGTTTCTAACAAAGTAGTACAACAGGAGTATCAAAGTTTTTTTTTTTTGCCAATCTTCAGATTGTATCCAGCTAATAAATATTCCTGTGCAGACATAGTCATATTTCTTAGCTTCATCTTAAAAGTGTGCACTTGTCAGTTTATTAAGAAATAAACTTTCAAACTTGACGAATTGGTATACCTCCACTTCTCTTGTAATGTGTTGTGTCTCCTTTGGTATAAATTCTCTTGGACATGGATTCTCCACTACACTGCGAAGGTGTTGTACCATTAACTGCATTGTGCACTTGGTGCAAATTGGACAGCTGTGCAGTTTTACCACCGTTCCTTCTTCCCACCCCATCTCCACGATTCTCGATAGGGTTGATTTCTGGGGACCGCGCCGGCCACTGAAGCAGTGAAAAGTTGCTGTCATGTTCTTGGAGCCATTCAGTGATGATATGTGCCTAGTGACATGGTGCATTATCATGCTGGATGTATTCACCCGAGTGTGGCTAAACTGTAACCAGGGGAGCGATGAACTTGGTCAGCAATGATGTTCAGACACGCTTTGCAGTTCAGTAGTTCTTCAATGGGTATCAGGGGTCTAAAAGTGTGTCAGCAAAACATTCTCCACACCCTCACATTGCCACCATCAGTCTGTTGTGTTCATATCAAGCGTGATGGCTTTATGGACTTTGGATGCTTAATCTGGTTTAGGGGCTCCCATGCCTGCTGGAGATGCACTTTTCTCATTCTTTGCTGACAATATCGGCAGCCTCAAATGGGCAATAAGAGTTGAAGACCAAGTTCAAGACCAAGTGGTGTGTGTTCTAAGATGACATCTTGCACACCATTCGTATTTGAAAGGGATTTACCTTTATTTCTGCAATTCCCCTTTGGCCTTCGGAGAGTGTACATACTGTTTCCAGCTACAGGACTGGTCATCTATAGTAGTCTGCTTTTTGCACCATTCACAGTAACCCCTTGACAGCGTCATGTGTGAAAAGGCATTTTGGAAAAAGCTGTATTGAATTAACTGCCAGTCAGGAGTCTTCCAAAGCTCTGTTGATGCTAACTCGTTGTGCATTACACTGCATTACTACCACACAGCACAGTCATGTGGAGGATACAAAGAACTGGTGTCCTAATAAACTGGCAACCCCGTGCACATTTATTTTTACATCATTTTTGACTTCATCCTTGGTTAGGGCTGTCCTGCAGGGTTCAGAGAGATGGAAGGAAACCAGGCAACCTGCAGGAAACCCACACAGGCGTGTGAAGTGCGTGTGAGGCTGCACACAGACAGTAACCTGAGCTCAGGGACGAACTGTGAGGTGGCAGGTGCTACACTACATCTGCAAAATAATTTCTTAAATCATAGGTGACTAGGTGCCTCCTGGTGGTCCAGCAGCAGGATTCTGAGCTCTCTTTGCTGCGACCCGGGTTTGATTCATGGTCAGGGAGCTCATCCAGGCACTGAAGAGTTAACTCTCAGTGCCGGTCCCCAACCCAGGATAAAATGGGAGGTTTGCGTCAAAACATGCAGACCACTGTGGAACAGGGAGCAGCTGAAAGAACAAAAACAACAACATAGGTGAAGCTTTTTTTTATGTGAAAACTAAAAAAAACTTATGTTGAAGAAAGAAAAGATGCACATGACCGAGCATGATGAACAGTGAGGAATGGCATATGCAGCACGGTCCTGACAGCACTGCTTTCAGCTCTTTAAATGTTGGCTCTTTAGGCATTTTGAAAGTGTGTATAGATTGTCCTGATGCATTTATTACAGCATATATTCCCACTACGATTGCATTATTAAACACCAGGAGAGTTTTTCCTTTTACTATATTTGCCTTGCATTTCCATTCCATTTCTTTAGTAATGACTAATAATGTATAATGTTTGCACTTATATAATACATTTTTTTCCTGAACATGACACGTGCTTCATGAGGAATTATTATGGTTTTATTTTTATTCTTTTCTTGTCCTCTATCTGTCATAAGTCTGATTATGTGTTACGTTTACAGAAACTCAAACAGAAGAACCAACAACTGAAGCAGATAATGGACCAGCTCAGAAACCTCATCTGGGAGATTAACTCCATGCTAGCAGTGAGGAGCTAAACACACACACACACACATACACACGGCCTACTTGAAGGCATATTATTGTCTACACACACTGCATTAATGAGATGTGTTTTCACTGAGCGTGAAGTGGAAAGATAGCAAAGACAGACGAGGGGTACTGAGGTGAAAAATTGCACGAAGGAAGGAGGGAAGAGGAACGATGGAGTGAAATGGGGTAAATTTTGCTGCACGTTCGTGCTACATGGCTCAGTAAGGATTCAGTTTATTTGCCTTGAATTCAGTTTCCAGCAAGAACATTTAAAAGACAGAGTGGACCTCTTACTTGTTGCGAATTTCCTGAACTTTCATTCTTAATTATCTTCTTGTAAATCAGACACATTTTTATCTAAATTAAATGCTTTGTAACAAAATGTAGCACCGATATATATTATAGAACATATGTAATATATAATGCAGTGTTTAAATTTTTATTCAGTGCAAAACCTATGTAATGCCAGAAATGCTGGCAGCGCTATACTGCATAATTATTAAACACTATATCAATAATGCTTTAAAAAAATGGGATTAGTGTTTTTAATATAAAAGCATGTACCATAAACAAGTCTTAAAGACATTTGGGAAGCTTTTTGTGCTGCTCTGTGAAACTAAAGCCTGGCTGATGTTTAGTCAGAACGGTGTTTGCTAGGGGGAGGATGATCTGATCTTCATTAAACAAGTAGTAAAAGCGCACGTTCATTTCAAAGAAAGAGCGCAACGTCTGTTCAAACAAAATGGCGGCTCTTCGACCAGGCCGAGGATGTTGGCGCTTTGGATGTGGGATCATCTGAAAAATTATTTTATCTAAACTGTATTTGATACTGAAATCATTTATCGAAACAGTTTCTTTTTTTAAGCTTGACTAAAGAGGAACACGTATTTCGACAGCTTGTGCATTTTTACAAACAGGATGAGGAGCATCACTAGCTCAACACTGATTCCTTACGATCTACACTTCTGTGAGGTGTTTGAGAAGAAGGTGCTGCTTTCTGCCTGTTTACATGTTACACATCTGTCAGTCACAGTGGATGTGAACGCACGCAATTCCAAACTATTGCCTTTGCAACATGTCGGAAGTGTCAAAAGAACGTTAACAACATCAGGCTACACACAAATAAAATAAACACACGATCATCTACCATCAAATATGACTTTTATTCATTTTCTTATAAATCATTCATACAAAATTGGCATTATTCTATTTTCTTTATTATCTCTATAAAAAAACGTCTGTTAATTACAGGAGAAAGGAGGGTGGACAGGAGGGTGCAAAGTCATAACGTTTTTTTGTTTGTTTGTTTGTTTGTTTCTATAGAAAAAAAGTTCTCAGATGCTGATGAGTAAGTAGTCTGAAGTGGTCATGCAAGTCTGCAGATGTTAACCCGAACAAACGAGAGCTCTCGGAGAGACTCCGGCGTAAGAGAATATGAAGCTGCTTATGTGGCATGTTACGCTCGAACATACTTTTCCCTTCTTCATTAATGTGAAACGATCAAAAAATTCCGAGCCCAAATTGAATCAAAAAGGCACAATCAGGCAAAGATCACTGCTCATGGCCGGTCATGATTCTAAGTGCTGTTTTTTTTTATTTTTTTTTATTGCTAATCAAAGTTTATGCAGGAGCTTTTCAAAAATAAATGTCTCATTCATATATGATGCCAGTTCTAGCTTTATGAAGGAAGAATTTCATGGTAGAAAATGAAAAATAGCTGGAGAAAATCATTTCCCTTATGGCTGCCGGTTACCACAAGTCTTTGGTGACAGATTACACAACAGCAGCAGCAGCAGCAGCCTGAGCCTTCAAAAAAAAAAATATAAAAAAATAAAGGCGCCAGCGAACAATGAGAATAGTGTCCGAACAAATTGTTAACACTGTATGAAATCACATAATCCTCTGATTTTGCATTCATACTCGATCACATTAAAGTTACAGGCCATGGGAGTAATACCACAAAGCTGCACATACTTTTGTCAGCTGGAAGGAAACAAAATGGAAACCGTACAAAAATTTGTTCGTTGTTTTTTTTTTTTGATGCTGTACAAATGTCCGAACACTCTGTCCACTTGGTGCGTGTGTGAATACTATACATATACGCAAGAAAATAAATACAGTTTATGTACAGCAAGGCTGCGTTCGTCAATATGGCTATTTTCACCAGCTTACCGAGTTGAAAATGAAGACTTCAAATGAGACGGTGAAACGAAACAATTCACAAATCATAGCGCGCGATTGGATATAAAATGAAATTAAGACGGTTTATTCAACTTAGCAGTTCACCAGATGTGTACCAGTGTTTCCTGCCAGCCACATTAGCTATTACTCTTTAATTACCGTCATCCGTCATGTTTAAATGATAGACGGGGAAATTAAACAAGGCTAAACCTTCTGGAAAATTGTCTTTACTCCGCATTCGTAACACATGGTGCCGCAAATCAAAGCCTCATCACTGGGAATAACGGATTCTGCTAAAAAAAAAAAAATCCCACGTCAAGATGGTTAAAGACACATCACAGACTGCAGACACAAATACATACAGGAAAAGATTCAGATTTGCTTTGGGGTGTTTTAATTTTCTGCTCAATTACCTAAAACTGTCTGGAATTGCGCTGATAATAATTACAAATACAAATGTAATCGTAAATAGTCTGGAAAAGTAAAGAATACAAAACAGAACAATAAAAAAAAAAATGTTTTCGTATTCATAGAGCTTGGCTATTAAAAACTCTACTGTGGAAATAGTTGAAATTTCAATTAAACACAAAAATGTCATGTGTTTAAGGAACTGTAAGATAAGAGCATCAGTTGTTTAAGGTTTGTTATAATCACTGTGGTATATAGAGTGATGAGATGGGGGGGGGGGGGGACGACTTTGGCTCACTGCTGGCTCAATTTAAGTCCAGTCACCTTCCAAAAAAAACAAACCCCAAAACACAAAAAAGGCCACTAAAGCATGCTGCTCCTTCAAGTCATCACACGTTCAAGTACCTGTGTGAGAGAAACCGGTGAAGAGCTCTACTCCGACAAATGCTTAACAATACAGTACTGCAGAGAAGTACAGAGGGCTCTAACCTTTCCTATGATAGAAAATCAGTGCCAGAGGATGCAAGTTCATTTAAAAAAAAAACTAAAACAACAGGGATTTGTGACCAGATGGAGATTAGTAGTGGATAAAGAAGTTTTGTAAATCACGCTGAAGAATATAAATGCTGAACAATGAGGCGGTGCCATGTCTCCAGGATGCAGCTCATTGTTCTACAGATCTGGAAAGAGAACTCTCGGTGGAATTTAGCCTAAAATAGACATCGGATCAGAACCGAGTGCTTTACGAGCACTTCACAGGCAACTTTCAGCGGCCTGGTTAATCAAAAGAGATGCCTCGATTCTGCCACAAGAATTTGGCTTGTTGTGAGACAATATACGTTTCAGAAGGGGTAAATGAATTTCAATGCATAGAAGTCTATAATGGCAGCAAAAAGGCAATTAGTCATTTTGGCACTAAAGGAATACAAAAAGAAATGATTCCTTTGAGACCCTTGCAATGAGGAAAAATAAAAAAAAAGTTTTTTGCACTTGCAATTCCTCTGGTTAATGTAAAACAGTGAATTCTGATCACGTGATTTCTTCCTGTAAAATACGTATACTGCTTATTTATAGTACTGAAATGAACAAAAGAGTGGAATAAGACAATTAGCAACTGTTATAAGATATGTAAAGTGTACACGTACGAACGAGCAATTCTCCAGGTCTTCGTGTGATGATGAGTTGTGGTTCAGATCCTGATGTATCTTTATATGTAGATGTGTGTGAAGACACACTGATGCGTCCCCTCCTGCCTTCTCCATTATCCTCTCATGTGCTGGCAAGGATCGTCTGTCCGTGACGGCATTCGTTAAAAAATAAAAATAATAAAAATAAAACAAAACAATCTTTGAGTCTTGTGGTCAAAAGTGTGGTCTGGGTGTGTATGTATGAAAGAGCCCAGAGAGTGCTCCCATTCTGCCAGACTAGTCACTAATAGTTCAACTACGTGGAAGAAAGTGGAGGTGTGACACCCGCAGACTCCTGTGCCTGCGTCCTCCTGCTCTCCACCGAGTATCCCAGTGCCCCCTGCTGCATGCTCAGTAGGGGGCGTTCGTCTGGTCAGAGGCGCTCAATTTCCCTGTATTTCTTGCGGAGGATGGAGACCTGGTCTTTAAACAGAACCGGATCCAGTCTCATTTGCGAATGGACCAGAGGCATAGAGCCAAACCAGCTGGCGAATTTGTTCATGCAGGTCTGACGTTGGGCGAAGTGGTCGGGATCTGCCCAGCGAGACGCCCGGGATGACTGGAGAGAGAGAGAGAGAGAGAGAAAAGAGTGTCTCAAAGTCAGAAACAATATTTACCTAAAATTTTTAACCAAAAGTATGTGGACACCTGACCATCACACCTCAATTGAATGTCCCACTGCAGACTTACTCATAATGTGCCGCACTCTCCTCACTAGATGTTGGAGCGTGACACTGGGGATTAGTGATGATTTAACTACAACAGCATTAGTGAGATCAGACACTGATGTTGTAAGAGCGAGGAGGTCTGGGGTTCAGTCGGTGTTCCAGTTCATCTCAAAGTGGGGCTTTCCAGATCTTCCACTCCAACCTTCTCAAACCATGTCTTCATGGAGCTCTGTGCTCAGTGTCATGCTGGATCAGGGTTTGAGTTTCAGTGAAGGGATAATAAAATAAATCTACAGCACACAATGACATTCTGTACAGTTGTGTGCTTCCAGCTTCGAAGCAACAGTTTGGGGAAGAACCACATATGGGTGTGATGGTCAAGTGTCCACATACATTTGGCCCTTTGCATTAAACATACATTAAAATGCATTTTAAATAGCTCAAAGGAATACTCTGGCAGTTTCCAACCATTTTTGAGTGACTACCTTGAACATTTTTTTGCCATGAACATAATTTTCCAGTGCGCAAAACGAACGAAAACCTCTTTTTTTTTTTTTATTTGCAAAACATATATAATTTATTACGCTCACATGCATTTGTGTATTCTTCAAACAAATGCCTGTTACGGAGCTATTCTCAGTATGACTTGACCTTTCAGATATGGAACTGCTTTTCCTATTATTTTTTCTACAGTAGTAATTCCAGACCAGCGAGGAGAACCGTAACCAGCTCACTGTTACCGGCAGTGCTCTTGACTGTGGAGCTCAGAACAGTGTTGAAAGGCTTTAGTAACAAGTATAAATCTGCTCATATATTTAAACCTGTATTGATGGAATTCAGCAGCAGACTTTCTACATCATTATTGAGCTAAGGGGTCAATACATTTTCTGTTCTTTTGCTCAACACAGGAAAATGTGTCACAATTATCATCTGTGGTAATCATACACAGACTGCAGCTGGAGATTACGCTGAGAAATTGCAGGAGTAACCCTTTAACCCACTCTATACAGAATCAATAGCAGGCAATAAATGTGTTAAACATAAACTTGGCCACTGGATAATAAAGATTTGACATTTAGAGATAAGAGAGCCAAAATGAATTCTTAACGGAC
Source organism: Hemibagrus wyckioides (assembly GCF_019097595.1). Taxonomy (NCBI): domain Eukaryota; kingdom Metazoa; phylum Chordata; class Actinopteri; order Siluriformes; family Bagridae; genus Hemibagrus; species Hemibagrus wyckioides. The sequence continues at coordinate 6,253,816 of NC_080733.1, read as the reverse complement.
TCTTGAATTTTTCGTACCTGCCCCATCATGGTCTCCTTGTACTGCTTCTTCTGTGTCACTTTGATGGGTGGCAGCTTTGTGACGGCCGACACCAAGAAGTTCATCAGGATGTCCTCGCAGTTAGCGAGCTGGTCCACCATGTTCTTTAGACTGCTGGGCAGGAAGTGGGTGTATAGGTAGTGGTAATATCTGAGGAACAAAATGAAATTGAGATGAAGCATTTCACTAGGCATTGTTGTTAGCCTAATGCAGAATTAAAGGGAAATGGAACATGGGAAAAATTTTTGTTCTATTTTAACAAGGGATATTTTTCCACAACTTTTAGAGAAATATCTAAATTCATGATATAAAAGAAACACTGAAATTTGATCCTTAATGAACAAGCCAGGGGTGACGTTGGCAAAGAACAAAAACATTAAAGGATATGAGGAAGAAATCTTAAAAGGAACCAGACACGAAAGAGAACCGTCCTCATCTGGATCACACCAGATAGTGTGATTTATAATCATTTCCCTTCTGCAGTTTTTAACTCTATAGTTCATTATAGTTTTAACAAAAAGTCCATCATAGTATTATGCAAAGGCCAAAGACGTACACAGTTCACTATACACACAGTATGCTTCTCAGCTAGCTGTGGTGATCAAATAGCTATATTTAAGCACTGAGATTTGTATTTGCCATGGGATAATATAGCTGCCTAGCACTGCAAAGGTAAATAAAAAATAAATGCTGTGACTCCTTTTTAAAGCAGAGAAGCTACTGATTGAGTAAAATATTGACATTGTTACGTTATGAGATATCCTGTGACAATGGCCATGTTTACCTGGAGAAGTTTACCTGCATCTTCACTGAACAGAAACAGTCAGGACAGTACCTGTGGTAGATGGCGGCTCCAGTCAGAACCATAGAGTAATCGTTGGTCCATTTGGATGTGTAGCCCCAGCGCTCCTTATTACTGTCCCAGAAGTGACTTCGGGCAGGGTATCCCACAATCCTCTCAGGAAAACTTTGCCAAACCGTGAAGGCGAAATCCACCTGCAGGGGAAAAAAATAAATAAATAAAAGGCAGCATGAGCAGAGATTCAGAAAGCCTTCAACCAGACACAGCAGTGTCAGACCTGTGAGCGGCGAAAATTAGCCTCACGGCATAAACAGACCTCAAGAAAGTTACCCAGTGCAGGCGAATAACTGCACACACTTTCAAAGGAACTGCTGTTAGATGCCCTCCTTTTTCTCAGATCAAAGCTTTTAAACAAATAATTACTGAAAGACATCAAACGCGTCAGAGCCCCAACCCTGGCTGGATTGGAGGAAAAAAAGGAAAAAGAAAAATCAGTGAATTAACGAACAGCCTTGTAACACACACACACAAACGCACGCGTGCGCACACACACAGACACACACGCACACACACACACACACAGACACACACACACACAGACACACACACACAGACACACACACACACACAGACACACACACACAGACAGACACACACACACAGACAGACACACACACACAGACAGACACACACACACAGTTAATGAGACTATGAACTAAAGCCCAACAACACAGACAGCTGCATTCACTGCACCCAGCTTAATACAACGCAGTAAAAAAGACTGATGCAAATGTAGAGGAACGATAAAAAGCAACAGTAAAGGCGGATAAACAAGAACAAAGTTTGGAAGGTGGTCTGGCACCTTTGCGACTCTATAGAACACCGATACGATGTTTGTTCAAGAAACCAGACAGATTTTAATTGTTTCTTTTAAGAACTGGGTTTTGTTATCCTAAAAGAAAACAATTTATAAATTGTGCTCTAAATGTGTCCGATGTAAATTGACACATTAAACGGAGATTGTTGGTAGAATTGGAATTTGACCGATTTCCAACGTGTGCATGTAAATAACTTGCACACGTTACAGTCTTATTCCAGATAGACACTGGGGCTGGGCGAGGTGCTGATATTAATATCGATATTGTGATTAATTCACCATTGTGTTTTGGTGAGATATCGCGGACATTCCAAACTCTGAGAGGAATCTTAGATTTTACAATGTACTGAACATTTAAAATGGTGTTTTTAATGCTTAAAATTTCTTTTAGTAATTTAGTGATTCAGTTTTATAGCAGCTGTGTGTTGACCACACCTTAGACATGTTAAAACCTTGAAGCTGAAGTATTCCCACTTTCAATCTGTTCACTCAACAGTGGGGAAAACATCATAAGCACCACTGGTGAGATTTTTCCACACATACTTTCTTAAACACACACGAGGATACAAAAGACTAGTTTGAGAAAAAATTTGGAAAACAGCTCTAAGTGGCCTGTATGTGAGTGAATACACATAAGCACTCACCCTGAATCATATCTCAACAGCCTGCAGCAGGCAAGAGTTGAATATTAATAGACAGTCATGAGGGCAGAAGTGCGTGTGTGTGTGTGAGTGTGATTCATATGTGGAGCTGAACAGTGGAGATGAGAGATGGTGGAAGATCCAGCTTTGTTTTGCTGACACAGCTTAACACACCAGCAGCATGTCCCTCTCTCTCTCTCTCTCTCTCTCACACACACTTAGAAAGACACACACACACACAGAGAGAGAGAGAGAGAGAGAGAGAGAGAAACACAGACAGACAGACAGACAAAGAGAGAGACACAGAGACAGACAGACACACAGACCACAAACATAAATATAAAGGTGAAAAACACACACACACACACACACACCTCTGTGGTTGAGAGCACTGTGTCTTCATCCAGACTCAGCACAGCGTCAGTAAGGATGCTCTCATAAGGCAGAAAGCGACTGCTCATCACCTACACAGCGTGAGAAGGAAAAGAAAACACAATTACTGATCTGTTCACAGGGCTGCTCTTTTCAGTTTTGGTTATCAATCTGAATCATTCTGGAAAATACAAAAATGAATATATAGTTTCATCCAACTGACTAATATCTATAGAGCTTGTACATTTTATCCTGGCAGATGACTGTGTGTATGTGTGTGTATGTGTGGTGAGTAAACTGTGAGATTCTCACTATGAGCGGGTCAGGGACACAAATGGTAATGAGAAGCAGAGATATACACACACACACACACACACACACACACAGGCCTTAAAGCAATGAGTAGGAACATGGTTATGATAGCTGCTCAAGTCAAACAAAACCTCCTACACCACACACACCATCAGACCACACACATACCTGCTAAACAAACACACTCATAGCCCTGAGCACAGTCACCTGCAGAAGCCTTGAAACTCAAAAAACTCTATCGCATCAACAATCCTGACCCGACTTTAAACTCGGGCCTCTTTCATCTTCTGTATCTTTCGGTTTGTAAACAAACAAACAAAACAAAAAAAAAGACCACAAAATATTCCTATTCCATATGCATGGCTTTATTTGTAAATCTTTCATACAGTCATTTACATAAGAAATCTGATATTCATGAAAATCTTATAATTCTAAAAAAATGTGTGTCCAACTCCTGCTCCTGTGCAAATATACATATAATAAAGTCTGATTATGCAAAACTCCACCTGACTGGCTTCAAATCGGATCAGGTGTTGTACTTTTATATACGGATTATACCGTCGGGTTTAAAAGCGTGGGTGTTTTTACATTATACACACAAGCTTTCTGAAGCTTTTCTGACACACCGTTAAATGGTATTGTCTAAAGAAATATCGAGTCTGACAAAACAGAGCAGCCGACATTTCTGTAGATCTGTAAACGATGACAAATAGTAGCAATTTAAATAAAAAAAAAAGAAAAAAAGGAGGACATATTTTACTTTCTTCAAACCAGCACAGTGAACGATCTGGGTTTGTCTCAAGCTGTAATGTGTGGTATTCACCCCAGTGCACTGCAGACCATTCGCACGGGTACGCATGGCTTTCTGCTTTGGTGAGGCAGCGAGGGATCTCTGGAGAGTCACAGAGACGCTTCATTTTGAACAACAACAACAACAACAACAACAAAAGGTAGAACAAAAAACAAAACCAGAAACAGTTCAGCATTTTCCATGTGTGATGCATATATTGACGCTACCAGCCATCACCTAGGTACAGTATATACCAGTATACATGATTTTCCATCCATCTCACTTTTTCCAAAAATCTGACTGAAGATTTTAGATTTTTAGCATTCACATTGTTGGACTTTTATCTCAGGGAAAATGCTTTTTGCATTTGGTTCATCATTTCAGCTTTTTTTGCCTTTTATGGAGTTTTGTGGGCGTCACCAAATGCAAATGAGCTGCGTGCATAACTTCAGTACATATGAAGAAAACCAGCCTTTCTGAAACTTCTGTACATCTTGAGAACTCTGGTTTCGACATATACAACACACACACACACACACACTTTATTACAAGGCTGAATGTCAGGATGATATTTACGTTAAAATAACAGACGCTCCGCTGTCACAGTACGCTTTCCTTTTGCAAATAAAAGACGTGATAAACCTGGTGTTTTCAGGTACTCGAGTAATGGATATCAAATTCCTGTTCCTTATTGTGTTGAGTGACTGATCCTCTGACATCGGCAGTTTGCACGGCATATAATAGCCAGACATTTGTACGTACCTGAGAGTACCAAGTGTGTATACAAAAGAAAAGCTTAAGGCTTACAAAACATACGTGTAGCTATGAAGTGTACGGTCACGATCGAAACGTACGATCGCCTGAACAGAGAATTCTGTATGCTTCATATTTTTAATGTATTGTTTTTGTATATTTTCTTTGAACCTGCATCACAGAAGCAAGCGAAGCCTGGGACAGAGTCGACAGAGCGCAACAACGGAATCTTCACTGCTAATTGCACAGGCATGACGTTATTAAATAAAGCAAACAGGCTTTCGAGGAAGGATTTGTTTGCGTTTGTGATTTCTGATATTTTTGTTACTGTTCTATGTAGCTTTCACGATGCCATGCAACAAACACCAAGGTGTCGTCTTTTAGATTTTCTGTTTTTGCAGCACAGTTTAACAAGATGACATTGAGACAGGAGTTAGCTTGTTAGCATCTGGTCATTTTCTGATTAGAAAAGGCTAAAAAATTCGGAGAAAATGTCAATAACACGGCAAAACCCGAGGCATATACTGCATTCTAAAAAAAAAAAAAAAGAGAAGAAGCTGTGACTGGATATTTAATAAGCTGGTCAGCACACCGTCTCCAAGCAGATGGATTTGCCATGGAGGAAATGCCAGGACAGCCGTGTTGCACTAGAGCTGCTGTCTGCCGTCTGTTTATGATCAGCGCAAGTGTCTGCATGGTTACATCATGTAAACTCATGTGAGTTCTTGTTTATTTTCTCTATTTTATACAGCGCAAAAATACCGAATAAGAATAAAATAAACATTTCCTGCATCCACCCCAGTCGACATCTTCGAAATAATTGGTCCCATGTTTATATTGTTTCCAGCGTATTACAGATGTAAACATCCTGGACTATGGTGACGGCTTCAAACACGGTAAATATTTAAGTGTCCTGTAAACACACACGCTGACATGCTGACTGAACCAACAACTAACTCATGTGAGGAATCATGTGCTCAGATGTTACAGGCAGAAATGCCGCTCATACACACACGCGCGCACACACAATCTCTTTCTCTCACACACACACAATCTTTCTCTCTCACACAATATCTCTCCCTCTCTCTCACACACTCACAATCTCTCTCCCTCTCTCTCTCAAACACTCTCGATTTCTCTCTCTCAAACACACACACACTCCCCATCTCACTCACTAGATCTCTCTCTCTCTCTCTCACCCATACTCTCAATTTCTCTCTCACCCACAATTTCTCTCTCTCTCACACCCACAATTTCTCTCTCTCTCTCTCACACACACACACACAGTCAATCTCTTTCTCTTACACACACACACAAACACCTCTGCACCCTTTAACTGGTCTGACTGGGAATTATTGCATGCCTGCATGTACACACACACACACACACACCTCAATAAACATGACAGCCACAAGCACCACAAACCACAGGCTGACTGGCACACAAGCTGAAATCACCAGAAAGCTTCTCTTCCCTCTTCCCTATGTGATGAACATCCCCCAGACTAACCCCAGACTAACTAACTAACCCCAATGGCTTAAAGTGACAGCTTGAAGAGCCACACTAAGCGAGTGTGTGTGTATGTATGTGTGTGTCTTTGATGAAACATTTCCAGAAGACCTACCTTGTTCTCTCCTTCGATGACTATGACGGGCACGGAGGTGGCAGGCCATCGGTGCTTGGCAGGTAAGGGCTTGTCACAATTCCACAATACAATAATCTGAGAAACAGAAAAAAAAAGGCAGAGGGAGGGGAGGAGAGATGACACAGGATGAAAGGAAGAAAGAGAGAGGGAAAAAAAACATATCACTATGAAGCAGAAATTCAGTTATTATTTATGTCTTTAATTTTGCTCAAGTACTTTTGATCCTTCTGTGAGGATGTTTGGTAACACTGCCAGTTTAGCATAAAGCTGGGAGAGATTTCGGTGGAAGCTGAGGCTTAATGTTGGGGGGGGAAAAAAAAAAAGCCATGCAGCTCATCTGAAAAACACAGGACTATGTCACGAGTCCTGAATGTTGGTGCAATAACCGTAGGTTTCTGCATTGACTGGTGACATGATTGACAGGTGGAGACGACGCCCCTTTGCTCTGATTGGTTGGCCGCTGCATGATTAGATTTTTTCAGAACCTGGGATTACTACTTTCTCCTATAAGCAGATTTGTTTCTATTGCAAAGTATGTAGTGCAGAAAGCGTTTACAGGAGCACGACATGGTGATGAATCATTTCGGCGAAAAAAATAAATGCTTGGGTCTAATACTACATTTCAGCGATGCACACAATCACAGCTCCTGACTAATTTATGTTTCGTCACCTTGAAACGTCTAAATACAGTGAGCTCGGGTAAATGCCTCCCCTCCCCCTACACTGCCTCCTTATACAATCTCATAAATGTTAAACGGTGAAGGTTTTACCTACCACACAGTGTGTGAGCTACTCTGCAACAACAAACAACCTCCAGTTAAAACCCCCTGAAGCCCCAAACACAGCACAGGTTCTGCTGCGTCTTACTCCCAGGGAAGCATGAAAATGAAAATAGAGCGTCCGGTTTAAAAAGCGCTTTGATTACAGCGTTTTACCAAATTCAGACTGTAAATAGTAGTTAAATAAAGCAGCACAGGTTGTGTGATTAAGAAAGCTGCGACGCACTGCAAAGGCAGTTACCGAGGTGTATTTTTAACACTGATTAGACGCTCCTTCCTCTGACGCTAATTGGAGAAGCTGAAAGGCAGATGGTATCTCTATCAGCTTCCCCTTGTTCTGGGGGTGGAAGTATTTGTGTGACTGCCTCGCTCTTTCTCGCTCGCACACACATCCACGCGCTCGCCCTCACACAAACAGGAACGGCAGCTCGCAGCGGGACACTAGTGCGAGCTCGCTTGCCAGAACCAACTGAGAAACAGCTCTCGCCTTCTCCAGCTCGCTCCCTCGTTTATTTATATCCCTCCTTCCTGCAGTTCCGCTTCCCAGAGCGGAGGAAAGCCTCGGCCTGATTAAGGGAAGCAGAGGGTGCACACATGATTACTCCTCCCGTCCCTCCACTCTACTCCACTCCACTCCACACCACTCGACGAGAGCGCCTTCCATCGAGACAAAATAAAAGCCGAGCCCTTCAGCTGGGAGAGAGACGAGAGGCGGCCGAGTGCGTGCACACATCACACTTCATACAGTCATTGAGGACGCCGTGTATTTAATTAATCTGTCTCGCTCTCTGGGTTTCTGTTCTCCCTTTCTTTATCTCCTTCCATCTTTTCTCCCCCACCGACTCGGGCTTATGCTCTCAGAAAGGAATCAATAGATTTTTCATTCCCAGGGCAGTCAGCTCCACAGTCCTGATGGATACCATGGAAACACAGGGGTGATCGAGAGGACCGAGTCCTTATTTATTCGAGGATCAAACCGGGTTTATGCAGTCAGGGGCGGCAAAAACAGGCATCTACGCGAATCTCATATTTTTAACCACTTTGGCAGAAGGTTATTGTTCTCAAGTGGAAAACAAGTTATGAAACAACTTGTGAGGAAGATCAGCTTGTGAATCATAGAAGTGCACTGGATATGTCGCAAGTCTGAGCCATACCCGTGTTGGAAAACATTTTACACGATTCAACTACATCCTCTCAGTAGCAAAGTGTCCACTGCCATACCTGAGCACAGTACTGGGACTTGGCCACGGCTGTCAGGAGCTTGAGTATGGGCTGAGACTGAGACACCAGTGGGGTGACGGCATGGATGACCGCGGTGAACCTGGGGAACGTTTTGATCCCTGAAGAGAGAGAGAGAGAGAGAGAGAGAGAGAGAGAGAGAAGATGGGTAACTATATTCTCTAAACCACCTGGGAAGAACAGCATGATTTACATCTTGTTGCAAAATTTGCACTAATGTCAATTACAGAGCTAGTTTCATTTGCAGTGTGGAGAGAAATGATAGAAAAGCTGTCTCGTGTGCTGAAGGACGTTTATTTTGATCCATCCACAGCTCTTTATTGATCACGCTGACAAATTTTGCAGATTGAGATAAAGGCACGTGTGGGCAGCTTGGTGCTTGCATTCGCGACAGCAGTGATGCATGACTCCAGCTTGTGCACACAGATTCGATCACCCAATTACACAGGGCAATTTAATGATCTATCACAGTGTACAATAGGCCTTCGCTTAGCTACTGCTCTCAGTCTGCAAATCTGGAAATGGAATAATGCCAGAGTCTCCTCCTTACTGCCAATTAAGAGTCTTCAAAAACACAAAGTCTAAAAATAACAAGGCTCGCAGTATGTGTTGGATGATTAAAGAAGGCAAGAAACAGAGGCTAAGCTTGAGAATAGTACTCTAAACACGGCGCAGGTTTCAGGAAGCCGTATGATACGACATCGCAAAATCAGCACGATAGACTACGCTAGATAAACCTGAATTAAAGGCTTTCTGAAAATATCCCGCTTGCTGATTGCAATTTCAGGTTTTTTGTGATTGCTCCAGCAAAAATGCCTGATTTTCAATAAACGCAATGCAACTTGTAGAAATGTTTGTTTTTAATAACTACTTGAATTGCACAGGATAAACTCATATGTAATGACCGTCTATGAGAGCTGTTTGATGCATGTGTATGGAAGAGGGATTTGGCTGAATGCGTGTTGTGTTGACATCACACGACAAATCGGCGCAAATCTGCGGAAAATCTGCCGTCATTTTTTGAAAAACCGCAAGCTCCTCTGAATTTCTGTTCATTTCTGTGAAGAGAATATCATGAAACCTGGAGGGACTGCTTTATGCTTACGTAAAGGAAACAAGGGTTTGATGATAACTTTCTTAACATGCAATTTTAACCTGACATTATCATCGTTTTCAGTACCTCAGAGGAAACGTATGATAAACGCTCCACATGCACAGAGGATGTATAGCGTTTTGAGATTCATCATGCTAGTCTTTCATATGATTTCAGATGAGATTTTCAGTATCCGAATCTTCGAGTCTTCTACTTTCAAAGTTCTGAGATTTGTCCAACAATAACATATATCAAAATATACCATAAGTACCATGATTTTTATTCATTACTAACATTGTAGCTATCTCGGCTTATAAATCGTGTGGCTCAGCTTCCTTGAGATAGCTTCACATCATCGTCTGCTCATTTGCATAGTAAAAACTATATTTCACCCTCGGAGTACAGACATTGCTTCTGTTTTACAATAGTAACCAACTTACTCGATATAAGCAAGTTGACCATGCTGAAAACTGGTGTGAAACGCATCTGAAATGCACATTCAGACTTACCCAGGCCAGCGTAGTAGAAGGGGAAGTCACCTAGATAGGAGGAGTAGTGAGGCAGCGTGAAGAGACCTCCGGGATGAGTGTTCCACATCACACTAGAGCGTGATGTGTGCTGCAGAACCCGGTCCTGAATGATCTGCATGTGCATACACACACACACACACACGGTCAGTTACACACAGATTAGATGTACAAGCAACAGTTTTTGTTTGCCACATTTTACTAAACAGCAAATTCTTTTCTTTGCATATCCCAGCATGTTAGGAAGTTGGAGCACAGGGTCAGCCATGATACAGACTCCAGGAGCAGAGAGAGATAAGGGCCTTGCTCAAGGGCCCAACAGTGGCAGCTTGGAGGTGCTGGGGTTTGAACCTTCTGGTTTCGTTCGATAATTTTTTATGGAAACCTCAAGTGCTTCTAGAGACAAAAGAGTGACGACTCTAAGGTGCTCCCGGCTCTCAGATAGCGTCTGTGGCCTTGAAGAGCCAACAGCCTCTTTCAAAAGAGACACAGATTGAAGCAATAGTTTTTTGCAGTTTATATTGTGCCCTTCGGTGTGTTGACGGCCTGGCAGGGTGACAACATAATTGCTGGCAACCCTGGAATTGCAGCTGATAGGAGGCCGGACGACTCGCCAATAGTGCTCTTGTAGCCAATTCTGAATGCTACGCCTGAGGCACTTTGTAACACAACTGACAAAAAGGGGAGGGGGGGGGTATAAAATTTCTTCTGAGGTAGCAAAGAGTGGCAAAAGCTCATTTCAGTGTTTTCCCCCGCCTGTTTTCTCCACCCCCTTCTCCCCAAGGGCAGTCAATAACCATTTGACTCAACTGAAAAGATTAACTCTCCCTCCTTTTGCCCTCGCAATAAGAGCGCTTGTCATCTTAAATGTGGACTCACAGGAAGGACTGAAAGGTTGTTTCTCTTTGCTGGCTAGAACACCGATGCCTACAGGTCTGTCTGGACCTGAAGGAATGTGATTGACGATTCAATTTCCCGACGGAACAGTTACAATATTCTGACTGGAGCACGATAAATAAAAACAAGTGCTAGGATACCTGCGGTTATTACCGTGCCAGCCTGTGAAGTTAACGACGGCCCTGTACTTGCTTAATCTGGAGCTGTTATGATTAGTTATACTGTTCTGGATGTAATAGTGTGTGTGGGGGAAGAGAAAACATTGATTTAACAGACTGTAACCGAGCACTCGCATATGGAAATGCAATTACGCAGGAAAAATGAGAACGAGCGTTTTTATCTGACTTCTCAGAAATCGGAAAAAGAAAGACTTTTAATACCATCATAGCGTGTAAATCTCAAACTTTAGGAAAATCATTTAACCTCACTCTCTGGGTTTTAGCTGTGTTAAGTGATTATCGAATTATTAGTGCAATAATCAAATGTATGTGCCATCATTTTGACCAGCGCTTCATATTCCATCCTTATTAATTCCCTCTGCTTAGGATGATTTGATTCCCTGCAAAACTCGACATATGGACAAGCAAATCATGTTTTTGCTTTAGTTAGGATTAATCCGTGGCCCAGCAAGTGGAAGAGACAATATTATAACATATGAGGAGGAGAAAATGAATCTGGCTAATTAGAAGTAGCATTGTTTTGCTGATGATAATGTCCTGTGCGTCATCAGGCATCATGATGATACTCTGTAAGAGAGCAGCGTGACTGCCAGGCAGGCCGCCTTAACAGTGTGCAGTTTGGATCAATTACATTGCTAGTTAACCTGGAAGTTAAACTGAATTGATCTTCCTGAAGAGATGCCATGCAGAGAGATATGATAGTTAAAAGCATCATTAGGTTCCCTTTAATCACGGAGCGCTAACAGTTTTCACAACTCCAATTACTTTTAGGTATGGCAGGAACTCTGTAAGGACTCCAGCTAATTTCACTTAACAGACTGTGTGTTTGTGGGCTTATTCTCTGAAGTCCAAGAACTTGGGCAGTGCAACAGCTCATTGGGTTGTTTTTCATCAAACTATGATGAAATCAAATCAGACCCACTTGCTGGACTATACAGTCTGATCTTATACACTAAATATGGACATCAAGACAGAACCAAGGATTGAACTAAAAAAATGCATGAATATTTGGAACAATATTAGCTAGGTTAGGAGTACCATAACAAAGTAATATATCCCTGAGTTTACCTCAGACAAAAACAGCACTAAGATCTATATTCTTGGACTGTATAAAGTTATCTGCTCAATAGTATTCGATTTAGTGTCAGAAATGTTTGCGAGTGTGAATACTATGACACTTAGCAGGACAGCTAGGATTGTTTAAAACTCACGGGAAAGCTACAAATACAATGGGAATGTGGTTAAGGTGTTGGATTATTGATAGGAAGGATGTAAGTTTGAATCCCAGGCCCACCAAGCTGCAACTGCTGCGACCCTGAGCAAGGCCCTTAACCCTCAGTTGTATAAAATGAGATATAATACATGAAACATGCAGGCAAAAAAAAAAATCATTGCTATGCCAAGAACACTTTGAGGAATGGATTAATTACACAAGCATGGCGAGATTGTTTTGTTTAATCGCATGTGGATGATTAGAGGATCTTTGAGAAAACACTATCACACAGACTCTTATAGAATTCAGCTAAAAGCCTGAACATAATTAACCTTAAAAGACGGCACACCAATCACACACAGTGTGAAATCAGTTGAAGACTGAGAAGTTACATAAAAATTGAAATTACAGACAGATTTATGTATTAAATACATGAGTATGTCAGGTATCGGTGTCATCAGGGCTTTTTACTAACGTGAGGTTTTCTGTTCTTGATGCCTTGAGTATCAGGAGCATCAGGATGAAAGAAATGGTTATGTATATGAGGGTACTTCAGCATAGGAGCAGCGCACATCTGTTATACTGGTGCACTGGAGGTAATAATATAGTAAGGGGTGAAGAAAAAATGTGATACTCCACTGAGAATTCAGACAACAATACGAAGTAGTGGATTATAAAACAGGGCAGTAGTGAAATTAGACATGGTGCTATGGATCAGCATGTCGTGTTATTTCTGGGATTGATGTACACAGAACGTTGTTTTATTGATCAATCGTTCACACAGATGTGAAGCAGCAGACGCTAGGGCTGGTTACAGTCAAGTTCGTTTGATAGTCTGTTCGCAATCCCCCCGTGATACAAGCCCTGTTCGAGTGGCTGCGAGTGTTTTGCATGGGATTGTGATTACTAACTGTAACAGCAAGAAAAGGCAGGCTGAGCAGACATCACTCACTTCTAGGGTGGTAAGTACAATCTTCTCCACTGATGAGAAGTAGGCCTCCCACAGGAACTGAGTCTGCTGCCTCAGAGCCAAGATCTTATCCTGATGGATGGAGCGCACTGTGGAGGGGATCTGGAGGACGAGCAGAAGAGAAGAATTTATTTAAAAAAAAAAAAAAAAAAAAAAAAAAAAGAGGGAGAAAAGAGAATAGGAGATTTAATCACCATGGCTCTGGCAGGAAGACAGAGGGAGGAATAGAGGAAAGCTGGGGTTAATACTTATGCACGCTACATGAGATGGGTGAATGAATTGGACAGTACAGGGAGATCTCGCTCGAAAACCATCTCCTTCAGTCTATGAATTCAACACCTCAGGAACATGAGCATGTGTGTTCAGTACACAGGCGACACACTGCGACAGTAATCTCAGCTCTCGGTACTTAACTTGACTTAAAAATGCGAGAAGCAGCAGGGAGAAGGTAGAGCGATAAGGCCAACAACCTACACTCCTACGTGCAAATACAACTCTATATATACAACGGAGGTGGACTGTTAGGGCAAAAAGTAAGAAAATGGCAACTGTGGAGAGAGGACAGGAAGAGATACAGATAGAAAAAACGGTAGAGAGAGAGACAGAGAAAAAGGGAGAGATCTGACCTGCAGCAGAAGCCTTTCGTCTCCGATCACAGCGCCCATGTTCCAGTTGATGACCTCGGAGAAGGGAAGCTCCCAACCATTACTTAGCATGACGGGCACACAGGCTGCCTGCATACACAAACACACACAAACACACACACAAACACACAGAAAGGTCACAGAAATGTGTCATTCAATGGCTGCATATATTACAATAAATGAGAAAGAAACATTAAAGGGCACTGATTAAACAGTGGCGACTCTAATGAACGCAGATTTAACTGGACCGGAGATGAGACGAGACGAGACCCTGTGAATGCTCCCAAAATCTCTTTTTCACCCACATCAATGTGCTGGGAACTAATCTGAAACCATTTTTTTCCAAAGAAAGAGGTCAAGCTCTAAGAAAAATCAGTTCAGTTCCAGATGAAACCCAGAACCGGTGAGTGTAAGTGTAAGTATAAGTGTGTTGAGAGTGTGTCATTTCTCATAGAGTCAAGTTATTTTCTAGCATTTAATAGCGAGCATGCGGGGAAAAATAAAGAAAAACAAACCATGAATCAGTGTCTGAAAATGAAACAACCAGGCAGCTAAAGTGCTAATCATAATGCTAATAAATGTAAGAATCTAAACATTTGCTAACGGCAATAAAACCATCTGTCTAATGTCTTCTGAGCAATTATTCTCTATGATGATGCTTTGTGTGTGTGTGTGTGTGTACAGTTGTTTAATCTAATTGAAGACCCCAGCACTAACTACCTCACTATATTTAGTTGGTATCAGTGGAAGCACCAGGATAACATCTAACTGTAGAATGTATGTATTATAAATATGTATTTTATATATATATATATATATATATATATATATATATATATATATATATATATATATATATATATATATATATATATATATATATATATATATATATATAAATAAAAAGGCTTGCTTGCTAAATGTGCCCGTGCAGTGCGGCACCATCTCCTAGTGTCAGAAACATTTCACTCCTCATGATGTCTGAGGCCTATTTGACAGTCTTAATTTGTTTGATGTACCGAAATAGAACAGTGAAAATACGCGCACTGATCTGTTTTCTGGAACTCAAAAGCTTCGAGTTGAGCAGCACAGCGAGTATCCTCGACTGAGAATGGAAAGGAAAAGCACAGATACGGAGTACTGTGAAGAAATAGAAGAAGAATCCGCCATTATTTGTCACATATACATTACAGCACAGTCTTTTCTTCAGGAAAGTCTTTTCTTCATATATCCCAGGTTGTTAGGAAGCTAGGGTCAGAGCACAGGGTCAGGTATGACACAGCCCCCTTGAGCAGAGAGGGTTAAAGGGCCCACAGTGGCAGCTTGGTGATGCTGGTGCTTAAACCCTGGACCTTCTGGATCAGTAACCCAGAGGCTTAACTTTTGAGCCTCTGATACTAAACTGCCGCTGTTAATTTGCATAGATTTGAGTTGAGATAATCTTGGATCAGCTTGGTTGTGCTGCTCGCTATCCATTTCGCATCATTAACAGCTGCTTTGCCTACGTCCAGTGGAAATCGTCAGGTCTCGCTGAAAACGTATGACTTCTGTTTCTGCCAGTGTGAACACAGGGTTAAGGATACGACTTTTGAAGGCTAAAATCGAATCCAAAGACATTAAACTTGTTGAATGATCTCTAGCTCAAACACTGGTGTTTGAAGCATTTGTACACTGTACACCTTATCTAAAAATACAGAGCTAGTAAACACAAATAACAACAAGTCCATTCAGCAAACACTGCACAAGAAAATAAAAATATTCTGGCATCAAACTGACTGGTTTGTCCTTCAAAGCGGGACGGAGGTGTGGTGGAGGAGAGGAGAGAGGGATGAGTAGCAGCAAAGCCGATGCCAAAGAACAGGCTGCCAAGGGGCTCAGCTCTTGAACACACACAATCAGCTTTCTGAGGTGTGTGTGTGTGTGTGCGCGCGCATGTGTTAGAGCTAGCTCACCTGCAACGCTTCCAGGAAGCGAAAGGAGCCCAATCTCCGTCCTCGTGGCACCAGGCAGAAGGTGGAGTTGTGAAGCATTTCACGGTAGTCATATCTGCAGAAAAGTGAGTACACACACAAATACACATGAGACAAGCTTTTCCACATCTCTATTCTTTTCATCTAACATCTTTATTAATCTCTTGGCCCACAGTGCAGCTCCTTCCCTTCGTCCTTCGCTCCCTCCATCCCTCCCTCCCTGTGAAGTGTCATCTGGCTATCCAAACACAATGATCTGGCTTCTTGGGGTAATGAGCTATGAGTGACACCAGCTTGCATAAGCCAAGTACATTTGCCAGGAGTGTGTCTGGAGACAGGCTGTATCCATCTCGCACCCCCCATCCCCCCCCCCACCACCACCACCACACACACACACACACACGTAAACACACACACTAGGTTCACACTTTGCTACATCTCAGTCACACACATGGCACAGATGCCTTGAGAAGATATATAGGTGTTTTCCATATCAAAGAGACAGAAAGTCATTTATCTGCAACTGGGCTCAAGGGAACAGCCATGTCACAGATGGGTCCTTCACACACACACACACACACACACACACACACACACACACACACACACACACGACTGGAAATGTGCAGCCACTGAGAGACCAAGAGGTTAAAAGTGTCAGTTGTCAGGTAAAAAATGCTTTGGGAGAATAAATGCAGGGTGAAGATTAAGTCACAACAATTACACACCAGCCAGGTGGCACCCACATACACAACATTACATATACACAAGAGTCAGGTATTATAAACACCTCAACTGTCCATGTCTCACACTGACCCTGAACACTCCAGCTGTCCATGTCTCACACTGACCCTGAACACTCCAGATGTCCATGTCTCACACTGACCCTGAACACTCCAGCTGTCCATGTCTCACACTGACCCTGAACACTCCAGCTGTCCATGTCTCACACTGATCCTAAACACTCCATCTATGTATGTCTCACACTGACCCTGAACACTCCAGCTGTCCATGTCTCACACTGATCCTAAACACTACATCTATGTATGTCTCACACTGATCCTAAACACTCCATCTATGTATGTCTCACACTGACCCTGAACACTCCAGCTGTCCATGTCTCACACTGATCCTAAACATTCCATCTATGTATGTCTCACACTGATCCTAAACACTCCATCTATGTATGTCTCACACTGACCCTGAACACTCCAGCTGTCCATGTCTCACACTGATCCTAAACACTCCATCTATGTATGTCTCACACTGATCCTAAACACTCCATCTATGTATGTCTCACACTGATCCTAAACACTCCATCTATGTATGTCTCACACTGATCCTAAACACTCCATCTATGTATGTCTCACACTGATCCTAAACACTCCATCTATGTATGTCTCACACTGATCCTAAACACTCCATCTATGTATGTCTCACACTGACCCTGAACACTCCAGCTGTCCATGTCTCACACTGATCCTAAACACTCCAGCTGTCCATGTCTCACACTGACCCTGAACACTCCACATGTCCATGTCTCACACTGATCCTAAACACTCCATCTATGTATGTCTCACACTGATCCTAAACACTCCATCTATGTATGTCTCACACTGATCCTAAACACTCCAGCTGTGTGTCTCACACTGATCCTAAACACTCCACATGTCCATGTCTCACACTGATCCTAAACACTCCATCTATGTATGTCTCACACTGATCCTAAACACTCCATCTATGTATGTCTCACACTGATCCTAAACACTCCATCTATGTATGTCTCACACTAATCCTAAACACTCCATCTATGTATGTCTCACACTGATCCTAAACACTCCATCTATGTATGTCTCACACTGATCCTAAACACTCCAGCTGTGTGTCTCACACTGATCCTAAACACTCCAGCTGTGTGTCTCACACTGATCCTAAACACTCCAGCTGTGTGTCTCACACTGATAAACACCAGGTAGACCTAACACAAACGTAGGATAGGTTTCCCATGCACCCTTCCACCGACCTCTTCATGCCATAATGCTGAAATCAACTGATTTTCCCCAGATCTAAAACATGGATATCCACAGCAAGGTTGTATTTGTATAGCTATTCTCTGAATTTGAAAACGTATTAAAAACATCTGCATGAATTATTTCTGTGTAAATATCGAGGGGATACATGATATATGACTATATCTTGTTCATCATTACTCATAAAAATGATCTGCCACAATAGTCTATGTAAAATGGCTGAAATTTATGGATTTACATGCACCCTAACCCCCGCCAAAATCCCAAATCTACACATTAATTAACATCATGCATAGAAAATACAGGAAAGGGAATTCAGGTGACTTCCTGGTGATGGTGCACTTGTTATGTCAGGTATGTTTACGTCAGAGAACTGGGGCAAGGTGCAAGTTCCTGGCTTGGAATTCTGGCGGTTTCATTGCACTTTACTATGTCAGAGGTTGGGATTTTCCGAGTTCTAAGTACAATAGATTGCTGCATAATACTCCTTCCTGTTATGACTAGTATCTTGATTTATTTAAACAAGACTATCAGCCCATCCCACTGAAAAGCATTTACATAGACTGCTGATCTAGTCCTAACACACTGCCTATAATAATCTTCTTAATAAACACTGGCTGGATTTTTTTTTTAATTTGGGAATATTACCTGGGAAGTGCAAGTTTATGTAATTAAAAAAAAAAAAAAATTATATATATATATATATATATATATATATATATATATATATGATCAGTGGCCCTTTAAAAATGTCTGGCATTTGAAACATTCAGCAGTCACATCAGACCCTGGGTGCTTGTGAGGGAACAAAACAACACTCAGTCTGTGAAAGTATGAAGTTGCCATGAGAAGGAAAGTGTGTGTGTGTATGTGGCGTGTTTATGATAGAAAGAATTAAAGAGGGGAACAGAGTGAAGGAGTTACAGAACACGGGTTATATTGATGGCCACCCAAGTCTATTAAGCCCAGAAAGAAATGGTATTATTTCAAATTTGTTGTAAACATAATAAAAAAAAAGTGGCCAGAAGGATAGAGAGACAGAGACAAGAGGAGGAAAAGGAGCAACAATAACAGACAGAGAGAAGAAAATGATGGACATCTTTTGGATCTTCTTCCTGGTGAATGGTAAATGAATTTATTTGATCAATCCCCCAAATCAGGCAGAAAGTTTGACCAATCCCATTAATCCCACTGCAGGAAGTTATAATCCTGCCACAGAAAGTTTGACCAGTCCCAATAATGCCACTGCAGAAAGTTTGACCAATCCCACTAATCCTGCCACAGAAAGCTTGACAAATCCCAATAATCCCACCGCAGAAAGTTTGACCAATCCCACTAATCCTGCTGGAGAAAGTTTGACCAATCCCGCTAATTCCATCACAGAAAATTTCACCAATGCCACCACAGAAGCTTTGACCAATCCCACTAATCCTGCTGGAGAAAGTTTGACCAATCCCGCTAATTCCACCACAGAGAATTTCACCAATGCTGCCACAGAAAATTTGACCAATCCCGCAATTCCTGCAGTGAGTTTAACCAATCCCAGATACTGCCAGTTATTTTTACACATATACTGGCAGTATCTGTTCTAAATTAAATTTCTAGCTTTCTAGCTCAACTAGCTTTAAACTACAGCCAGCGACTGTAACCAGGATAAAGCATTTACTAAAAATGAATGAACGCACTGTAGGTGTCACATGTACGAGACTAAACCTCTTACTCTCTGGGATTGGTTTTGTTGGGTCTTGTGGCATCCCAGTCCTGATTCATACCTCGAGCTCTAACAGCTCCAGTCTGTCAGAGACGCTCTAAATATTCATGCACTCTCATGTTTCCTGCACTTTGCAACTACAGCACAACCAACAAAGATCTACAGCAGTGCTGCTCATAAACATACACTGATGCACCCGATGTACTGAGCTGATCTCAGTTCCAGCTTATCGAGCGTGGAAGGCAGCACTATTCACTGACTCACACCATCCACCCTACCGTACTCATGCTGGAGATTACCAAGCTGTGAAATACAAACAATACAACAGAGATCCAAATCTAGATCAATTTCTTCTTGCTTCACATGCTTTCAGCTCGCTCACACAAGACAAAACGGTAAACAGATTCGAACCTTTCTAGATCTGGTGGTTTGTACGAGAGGCAGGATTTCTTACCGTATCCAGTGTTTATTTTTAGACTTTCAGTTAGCTTATATTGTGGTTAGGTGCCTCTCATGGTTTCAGCTTGCGCACACACACACACACACACACTCTAGAAAGGCAGCTACAGCGCTGTAGTCAGAGTGATAAATTAACCAGGTTTCTAAATATCAGAGAGAAAATTTATTTGAGTAAAATTTCATCTGGATCAGTCATATTTTCTGAAAGCAAATAAGACACTGTGGGTTTAATACATTGTAATAAAGCTGGAAGACTGGGATTTAACAAAGCAAGCCGAAGATACGTCTGAACAAATAAGTATGAGGAAGGAGCGAATAAAATAAGGCTGCCAGTATAAAATCTGATGCATCAACAATGGAAATAAATCATTTCCATCCACCTGACAGGTGAGTTAGAGAGAGTGGAGAGATAGGATATGACATATTTATACAGAACAAAGCTATGGGTTTTTGTTATTTCGGATTTTGCTTTATCCATCATGCCTAAAATGCGAGGATCACCCTACTCCAAAGCTAGATTTCAGATCTGGGGAAGCTTGATGCTTTAAATGAACTTAACGCAGAAGGAACTTAAGTCTGCAAAAGGAGACGTAGGCAAAACTGTAAATATATAAATAAAAATATTTACTTTGGGTGCCTGAGCGCTTGTGCATCTCAGACAAAAAATATAATTAGAGCTAAAATTAAAAATCCCCTACAGATTACTTAATATAGAAAGCTGCTGATGAAACACAGGATAAAGCTTTTCGTTCAGGTCTACATTTCTGTTTTCACACTTTTCCATGACCTTACAGAAATGAACCTGAAGCCCTTTAATGCTCAGAGTCCAGGTCAGTGACTGCATCCAGATTGTATTTAATGACATGCAGAAATCACACACAAGTGGCTGCGTTTTGAAAATCCCAGCTGATTTCTCTCTTTTAGACGCTGCTTACTCAATCTTTCTGAACGCCTTTCCTGACAGAATTCATAGGAAGCCTGTCTGGGAAAGAAGCCAAAGTGGTGCTGCTCTTGAATCAGGACGATCGGGCCGAGCTGTAGTGAGTGTACACTTCTCATCACTGCGCTCAGTGACAAACAATTCTGCAGCTCTGGCCAAAGAAACGCAATCTGCATGGATATGCAGTATGTACGTGTAGAGTAATAAGATCAACGACAAGGACAACAATGATGATGGCAACGATGACAATGATAGCGGCAACAATGACAACTACTACAGCAGAAACAACAATGAAAATGACAACAACGACCGAAACAACAACAACAACGGCAACAACAATGACAACGAAAACAACACCGATGGCAACACCACAGATGGCAACGGCAACAACGACGGCAGCGGCAACGACAACATTGGCGAGGGCAACAAAAACAAGGATGATAACTGCAACAACAACGATGACGACGACGGCAACAACAATGGTGATGACAACAACGGCGGCGGCAACAACAACGGCAACAACAACAACCATTGCAACAAAAACAAGGATGATAACTGCAACAACAACGATGGCAACAATGACGACGACGGTGGCAACACTGATGACGATGGCAACGACGACGATGACGACAATGGCAGCAAGGATGACTATGGCAAAGATGACAGCGATAATGGTGATGACGGAGGCAACGGCAACAACAACCACCACCACGGCAACAAAAACAAGGATGATGACTGCAACAGCGACAATGACAATGGCAACAACGACGGCGGCAACACTGATGACAATGGCAACGGCGACGACGACAATGGCAGCAAGGATGACGATGGCAAAGATGACAGCGGCAACGGCAACAACAACAACCACCACGGCAACAAAAACAAGGATGACTGCAACAGCGACAATGACAACGGCAACAAAGACGGCGGCAACACTGATGACAATGGCAACGGCGATGACGACAATGGCAGCAAGGAT
Source organism: Hemibagrus wyckioides (assembly GCF_019097595.1). NCBI lineage: Eukaryota > Metazoa > Chordata > Actinopteri > Siluriformes > Bagridae > Hemibagrus > Hemibagrus wyckioides. The sequence goes on along the minus strand of NC_080733.1, from coordinate 6,231,955 downwards.
GACGATGGCAAAGATGACAGCGATAATGGTGATGACTGCGGCAACGGCAACAACAACCACCACCACGGCAACAAAAACAAGGATGATGACTGCAACAGCGACAATGACAACGGCAACAACGACAGCGGCAACACCGATGACAATGGCAACGACGACGACAATGGCAGCAAGGATGACGATGGCAAAGATGACAGCGATAATGGTGATGACACCAGTGACAACAAAAACAAACTGTAGCTGTAAACACCAGGCAAGCATGTTTTCCATGGATGCAGTGAGTAAAACAACCTTTAGGCCATAAATATTACCAGCTCAGTGATGAAATTTGGCTTAAGCGATTTGAAACCCCCCCAAAAAATAAATAAATAAATAAATAAATAAATAAAAACCTGGAGCGAAAAAGCAAATCCACTAAATGCAATCTGCAAAGCACCAGCATTCTGAATAATCCAGTTGTTTTCTTGGCCAGAATTTGCCACTAGTCAGTGCCAGACGTGTATGATTCTGGACCCGATCTTGGCGTCTCAGACTGAGTTTTTTCAACCCAACAAAAAAATGAACTGGCAACAACGTTGTAATAAATATGAGAGACGCAGAAACATAATCCCTGTTCTTCCAGCCCCCAGCCAAGAACCGTTTCCAGACCATGTCAAACGCTCGCCATTATAGTGAGACGTTTTCTGGCGCTGTGCTAGTCGCATGTGAAATCATTTTAATCGCCATGAAAAGGAGGGAATATAAAACGTGTAGTACGCTGGAGATTCCATCAGTCTTCCATACACCAGCCGGAACAAGAAGGGTTTTAAAGTGCTGGTGAGATTAGCAGTCACTAAGGGGACTAAGCAACAGTGAGTGAGTGAGTGAATGGAATATTAGCAACTGGAGTTTATTAACCAGCTAATGCTAGCACAGGTGAGATGCTTTAGACGCTGCACCTCACAGCGAACAACAAAATGTCTGACGTCAATGTGTGGCTAACAGGAAGTGCTCAGTTCTGCACCCAGGTCTCAGTTATTGGACATTCTTCAGCAGGATGGAATTTATCCATCTTATATCTTGACTAGGAATGATGCGGATACTCAGGCTTATAGAAGTTGCTCCAAAGCTCCTGGTTACACAATTGCACTTGACTATATAGTACACAGTTACAGAAGGGAAATGATTATTAATCACACGCTCTGGTGTCACCCAGATGAGTTTCCTTTTGAGTCTGGTCCCTCTGAAGGTTACTTCCTCATACCATCTCATTGCTGGTGTGGTCTCTGGCTCATTCACTAAAGATAAATATAAATATGAAATATTCTGAATTATTATATTTCTGTAAAGATGCTTTTGGGACAATTTCTACTGTTAAAAGCTCTATCTAAATAAAAGCGAATTGAATTCTCTGATCACATCCTCCTCCTCCTTCTTCTTCTATTCCTGACAGTAAGTGTCATTCTGTCTATTAATAATAAACTCTTGCTTTTAATCAATAAATAATCCAAAAGGCTCGACTTGCATGTTTAGCTAAACAAGTCACTCGGTTCATTCCAGTGCAGTGTGTGAAGGGGGAGTGAAGTGACAAAGTGACGAAGTGTGCAGTCCTTTAAGGCATATTAACACTCCACTGGTCTGTCTATGGATTGAGGGATAGTGTTTAGAGCAAAGCGTGTGTGTGTGTGTGTGTGTGTGTGTTAGCTGAAGGGAAATTCCAGTGTTATGGATGTGACATCTGCACTCCTACTGACCTGTGCCATGTCTCTCAGCCTGCACAAGCCAGGCATCTCTGTTCAGGTCACTTTTCATGAAGAACACAGCGATATTCAAAAGAAAGCCACTGATTTACAGATATTTACATCACAGACAACATTTTTTCCCCCAAATGTCTCATTAAATACCAAAGGAAGTGCTCATTTTTTGTATCTTTATTGCTGTGGAAAAGTATGGAGCACATGACTGAGTGGTTAATTGTGTGAAAAAGTGTTGCAATAATGCTGCATTCGCCTTGATGCTCAGTAAAATCGACTGAAACGTGAAATTTCCACCCAACAGCTTTACTAGCAGCTTACAGAGTGTTTACAGAGTGACGGCAAAATCAACATCGCTCTGTCAACAGTGTAAAGTCCCTCTTCTTTATTTTAAATGATCAGTTACCACACAGACACCTGGTTAAATCTAGAACACTGATGATCTTCATCCCCGTGAGAAGGTAATCATCAATACTATACTTATCGCTAATGTTAGCCGGCTAGCTTGTTGCTAACGCTAAGTTTACTAGAGTGTTAGAGAAGCAGCAGCCGCCACTCTGGCCTGTAGGTGTGAAAGTGCGCTTAAAGTAGCTTTTTATGAGCTGCACGTGCTCTGACAGGGCAAAGAAAAGACACGCTTTTGTGAAGGCGTCGATGTTTCTCCCCCCACTTGGCACATCAAACAGCCCTGAGGTGGGAAATGACGTTATTACAACTTGCAAATTACCACTTACAAGATAGCATGAACACAGCAGAAGAATAACCTACAAATGAACTGAGAGGAACAGATGTCTCCATCCAGCATGCTGAAGCTCATCACTGACAAAAGATCAGACAAAAACAGAACAAACGCACACTTTATGTGAAAGCTGCGGTGGAAGTCGTGTATTTCTGCTCGCTAGCACCTTAACGGCTGGAGCACATCAGTGTGGGGAGCAGGGGAATGGACAGAACGCTTGGACTGGAGGTTTATTCAGTTTCAAAGCACATGCCAAATCCAAATGATTAGTGGGGCTGTGATGACGTGTGTGTGTGTGTGTGTGTGTGTGTGTGTGTGTGTGTGTGTGTGTGGAGTGAGAGAGTCAGTGTAATTTGGAACATGACAGCACATGTCTCACTGAGGTGGCTCTGGTTGTGTGTGAGGAACGTGCACGGGCATTTCAGTCACTTTCATCTGGGATCACACATTTCCATAGCCAGGATGTGCTTAAAGGTCACACACAAACACACACACACACACAAACCATTTAACACATAAATACACAACACTCATACATACATAACATACACATATACATACACACAAACAATACAAATATAACACACACAAATACACCACACACACACAGACATACACAAACATGTAAGACACACAACTCGCACACAGACACACATATATATATATATATATATATATATATATATATATATATATATATATATATATATATATATATATATATATATATATATATATATATATATATATATATATACACACACACACACACACACACACACACACACACACACACACATTACAATACACACACACACAGCAACAGACCAAGACTCCACATTTTTGGACTCATCACGCTTTGCTTCTGACTCAGAGAAAACTAAAAGCATTCCATTCAGAATTCAGAGTGCATGAAGGAAAATTTAATCCCAGTATCACACACACACACACACACACACAGGAAATGCAAACATTCAGTACTTCTTAAGGCAGTGTAGCAGTGACTATACACAGGTGTTTCAGATACACGCACCAGAAATACTGCATGAAGTCTAAAGACTAGTGGTAGTGGTCAGTGATGTTAAGATGCTGGACTCCTGATCCATTCACTACTGAGGTTGTGAGTTCGAATCCCAGAAGTTGATCCCAGTCATGTAAATGAGATTAATGGTGTGTATATATAGATATAGAGATATGCAGGCTATGGGAGCTTAGTGGTTAAGGCGATGGATTACTGTTGTGAGTTTGAATCCCAGGTCCACCAAGCTACCACTGCTGGGCCCCTGAGCGAGGCCCTTAACCCTCAATTGCTCAGCTGTGAGATTTGAAATGAGATTTACACATCTGTCAAATGCCATAAACGTAAATGATGGCTACACACAGGCAAGAGAACGCCATCATAACTGGCCATAAGCTGTATATGTAGCATACAGATACAAACACACACATCCATACACACACACTACTGGCATGCATGACTGTCAAGGCTTCATGTCATATCTCAATCTCAAAAGATCTCCTTATACTGCGGTTCGAGGTTCAACAGAGTGAGCTAGACTAGCTGGATAAAATGTAATAATCAGTAGTGAGTGCCTGTTGTGTTCAACAGCTCAGGATAATGCATCAGGAACAGCTTCATTCGCTAGCTATTTATGTAGCGGGAAACATGTCTGAATCGTCATGAGCTAGCTAGCAACAAACAATACAAGCTACATTATCTTACGTGACCTTTATTTCTGTACCACCGATACTTGAGGTAGTGTTCACTTCAGTGTAGCTCACTCGATTAATTAAGAATATCTGCTAAAAATGTATTAAATATACACAAAATATTTTCTGACTAGCTTTTGGGGTGTCAGGGATGCGTGGGTAGGGTGAAGGGCCGTGGGGAGGTTTATGCTGAGGACAAAGTTCCAAACCACAGAAAAGGCACAGTACAGAAAGCAGTTATTTTATTATTAGGGAATCACCGGCAGCCTTCAAGAAGCAGAGAGAAGGTGAATCGAATGGTGCGTAGCGGTACATTAAGTG